>NC_057735.1:1118812-1142667 GCF_004010195.1 Chiloscyllium plagiosum
GTATAGAAGCAAAGAGGTGCCTCTGCAACTGTACAGGGCTCTGGTGAGACCACGCCTGGAGTACAATGTGCAGTTCTGGTCTCCATATTTGAGGAAAGACATTCTGGCTATTGAGGGAGTGCTGGTAGGTTTACTAGGTCAATTCCTGGAATGGCGGGATTACCTTACGCTGAAAGATTGGAGCGACTGGCTTGTATACCCTTGAGTTTAGAAGACTGAGAGGGGATCTGATTGAGACATATAAGACTATTAAAGGATTGGACACTCTGGCAGCAGGAAACATGTTTCCGCTGATGGGTGAGTGTCAAACCAGAGGACACAGCTTAAAAATACGGGGTAGACCATTTAGGACAGAGATGAGGAGAAACTTCTTCACCCAGAGAGTGGTGGCTGTGTGGAATGCTCTGCCCCAGAGGGCGGTGAAGGCCCAGTCTCTGGATTCATTTAAGAAAGAGTTGAATAGAGCTCTCAAGGATAGTGGAATCAAGGGTTATGGAGATAAGGCAGGAACAGGATACTGATTAAGGATGATCAGCCATGATCACAGTGAATAGTGGTGCAGGCTCGAAGGGCAGAATGGTCTACACCTGCACCTATTGTCCAGAGTATTATATACAATTGTGGGTGCCATGTTATAGGGAGGATGTGAACCCATTGGAGAGAGACAGCAAAAGTGGTTCACAACAATGTTTCCCAGTGATGAGGTTAGTTTGAGAAAGTTATGACTGTTCTCCTTGGAGAGAAGACGTTTGAGAGCAGATGTGTTAGAAGTTTTCAAAATCATGAGGGAGCTGGACGCAGAGGATAAGGAGAAACTACTCCCGATCATAAATAGAAGAACGAGGGGGTGTAGATTTGCAAAAGAAACAAGGTGGTATGCAAACAATATTTTCACACAGTGAGTCATTAGGGTCTGGAATGCACTGCTTGGAAATTTGGTGGAGGCAGGTTCAACTCAGGCATTCATGAGGGCATTGGATAAAACTATGGCCTGCGTTCTGGGGAAAATGCAGGAGAATGGAACTAAGTCAGCATGTCGTTTGGAGAGCCAGTGATGATATGACTGGCTGAATAGTCTCTTCCCTTCCTCCACAACAATTCAATAGTTTGGCGACTTTTAGCCAACACTTGATTTTCTTCGCTTTTGGATTCATGCCCTTTTCTCAGATACAACCAATGCAGCCACACCGCTGCTGGTCTGAGGGAGCGCTGCACTGTCTGAGGTTCTGTGTCTCAGGGAGATGTTAAACCGTCTCTGTTCACTCCTACTTTGGAAAGTTCTGACCTGGGACATCGATCAAAAGAGGACCAAAGCTGCTGTCCTGGTGATCATGCCCAAACAGTCTGACCTGGTCACACTACTCTGTGTGGGAGCTGCCTGTGCACAAATTGGCTGCTGCATTCCTACAACACTCCCGAAGTATTTCTTGAAATCGTTTCGGGCATTAGGAGCGAGGGAAAGCGGGGTTTCTAAGCAAAACCCTGTTTCCCTTCGAATATCAGGGCAGGGCTGGAACGAGGCACATCAGAGATGACACTGACAGAGACTGAGGGATTGAAAACTCATTCCCTGGGTCTCTGGCTCTCAGCTCACCCACTCCGACACGTTTTACCTTTTCTCCCTAAATGATGCAATTGGAGAGAAACTGCAAAGGTTATTGTTGATTCATATCAAACCAGGCAAATAATCCTGACTCTCCCTCTCTGCTTCCTTCCAGACCACTCTCAGGTTTTACAGAGACGCAGTGCGTCGCTTGCCAGAATTATTTGTGTTTTTTTTTCTCTCTCTGTGTCTCTCTCTGGGACTGAGTAAACTTTCAGTGAGTTGCAGATTTCTTTTCGAAACGTAGATCCTGTAGGAGGAAACTGAGAGATCCGAAAAGCGGGCGGTTTCCGCCTCTCACTGTAAGGCATAGAGAGAGAGAGAGAACGGGACAGAGAGGCAGAATGTGAAAGGGGCCAGGGAGAGATTAACAACAGCCCGAGACAGCCCGGAACACGCTCCAATCAACAGACAAGGAACTGACACCATCTCACTGGAAAACTAAACCTGCAGTAAGTCTGAAAACAAAAGTTAACAATTTTATTGTTAGGAAGGGGGAGAAGTATAAGCTTAAAACTGTAAAAGTTTCTGAGGTACCTAGTTTTGGCTGAAGTCAGATCGATGAGATTTATAAAAGATTTTAAACTCAAACCGAAATGATTCATTCAGAGATAGAGAGCGAGAAAGTTTCAGGCGGACGAATGCAGCTTCCCAATAATGCCAGAGCCAGGCTTGCTCTCTAGTTTAGGCAAGTTGCTCATTATTGAGTGGCGCATTGTCCAGGAGGGCACATTTAAAGGGAGGTTTTAACGAGCGGGTTGTCCGTGTTCCGTTTGCAGTTTGCAGTAGATGTCTCAATGTCTCAGGAGAATCACCGGTGCTGCAGCTCCAAGGAACAAGAGCCATCGCCCACTGCACAGGAGACGGGATCGTCCTGGGATAGAGGTAGGGGGAGGACCGAGCGGCCGCAGAGCGTCGGTGAGAGACAGGAGTACAGGAGCTCAAAGAGAAATAAACCCATCATGTTAAAGACAGACATACAAGGTCAGAGAGAAACAGAAATATACGCAAAGAGTCAGAAACAAGAGATAAGGTTAGAGAGAGACAGACATATAGAGAAAGCGAATGAACATCTCAGACAATATGAGATGCAATATACACTGAGATACGAAAGAGACAGGTCACACAAGAACAGAGACTCAATGAGGAGCACTGACGCAGACTTGTATCGTACAGGTATAAACAGCATAGAGACACTTAACTGAGAGACAGACCTATAGAACATAAATATTCACACTGACAGACAAATAAATCATGTCCAGTCACACATTAGACAAAAGACAGAAAAGCCAAGCCAATGGAATATTTCTGAAATGTTCTGGTTTTATTGTAAAACCCATACATTTGCTCAATTAAAACTTTCAGAGATAATGAAATGGACACCTCAATACACAGAAATGCACAAACTCTGAGCCAGAGCAGACTGGGATAGAACATGCACCATAAACATACGTACATTTGTAGAGAAACAGACACACACACAGGGCACACCCCACTCTTACAACACACTCAGTTACAAAGCGTTCATCTGATTGTATCTTTTTTGTATTTTTGAAGCTTCTGAAAATTGTATGTTTGAAAGGATCTTATATTTCGGATGAAAAGTTGGATATTCTACCTGACAAGAGTGAGCATGGTTTTATTAGGCACAATGACCAACAGAGATTAGCCCTTTAGCTGTTCTCTGATGGGTCACACTCCTATTCTTGAATCAGAAGGTCATGGACTCAATCTCCACTTCAAAAGCTTGAGTACATAATCCAGACCAGGGAGTTGTGCTGGGGTATGAGACAGGACAGCAAGGCTTTGTCTGTTCTGCAAAACATATCATGGCACTATTCTCTAAAAACTAGGGTTTGTTTTTGAGGTTGATGGCTGTCCAACTTCAGCAGACAAAGACAGAACTGGAGCCAAATCTCTCTGCACTCTAAAAGATTTAATTTTCAGATACAGATTACAGGCATGCATAAAGCCCAACAACCATAATTAATACTTACTACCTGAATACATTTCGCAATGTACAAATAAAACTAACAAATATCAATCCCTCAACCAACATCAAAACAGATCACCTGGCCATCATCTCACTCCAGCATGTGGAACATTGTTGTGTGAAATTGATTCTTACAGTTCTTACAAACATTTGAAATATTGTTCTTGTTGCAATGTATTGATGGTAAAACAGTCTGTGATTGAAGTTGTGAAGGCAACAGTAAATATACAAGCCATTATTTATGGAATGCCAACATGCTATTTGCCTTTCTCATTGCTCTTTATAACTGCATACCAACTTTCTGGACTTCTCAAACAAAGACAGCCAAATACACCCAAGTACAAATATTTTATGCTCTCTCATGATGTGACAGCATGGTGATAATGACACTGGCACAGAAATTCAGAGTCAGAGGCCAGTGCTAGAAGGACATGGGCTTGAAACCCACCGGGATAGCGAAAGAAATTTGAATTCAATAAAAAATGACTGAAATAAAAACACAAGATAGTTGATTGTTGAAAAATTCAGTTTGGTTCCCACATGTCTTTTTCCAGGAAGGAAATCTCCTGTTCTTCCCTGGTCTGGCTGACATGTGACTCCAGCAGTATGGTTGACTCTTAATTGCCCTGCGGGCTATTAGGGATAGGCAATAATGCGGACCATCCAGTATGTCCATATTCCATGAATGAATAAGGAAAACTAAAAAGTATTCTGATTTCCGACCAAATTGAATAACCTCACACTTCTAGATACAAATCAGAAATTTCTAATCAATTTGTCATTGAGCAATCATTGATCACTCAGGTTTGTTTCAGTGTGTTGAATGCTCTGCAATAAAAATTCTGGCATTTCCCAACAACTTGCATACAGCTGTCTCAAAGTTCTGATTTCTTTCTCTCTTTTGCTTCTTGAATAGTGGTGATAGTTTTTCTATCTTCCAATCCGCTGGGACTATTCTACAATCTTTGGAATTTGGAAGATCACAACAATGCACCCACTGTCTCTGGTCCTCAGGATTTATCAACCTTTTCTTCCCAATAGTTTCACTGTACATTTTCTAAACTCATAATGAATTACTATTAAGTTTTTTCATTAGGTGCTTGATTCCCAATAGGATGTTACTGTCTTCTGCTTGTTGAGACAGAGACAAAGTATTTGATCTTATGACTCTATGTTTCCTTTTGCCCCATTAGGGCAGCAGTGTGGCTCTGCTGCCTCACACATTGGGGACCCAGGTTCAATTCCACCCATGGGTGACTGTGTGGGTTTCCTTTGGATTCTCAGGTTTCCTCCCACAGTCCAAAGATTTGTAGTTTGGTGGCCATGTTAAATTGCCTGTAATGTGCAGGCAAGGTGGGTTAGCCATGGGAAATACAGGATTGGGTGGGATGCTTTTCAGAGTGTCAGTGTAGACTTGATGGGCTGAATGGTCTGCTTCTGCACAATACAGATTCTGTTTCTGTCATAATTTCTGCTGTCAAAGCCTTGAAGAGACTAACGTTTTCAGTTGCTGTTCTCAACTTTTGTAATATCTCTACCGTCTTTCTTGCTCGTGTATTTTCTTCCTTGCTAACTATTTGTTCAGCTTTTACTGGTTTCAAGATCTGTTGCAATCTTTGGGCTTTCTCTGGTTCTTCACAATATTACTTGCCTTTTCTTTTAATCTGTTTTTCTTTAGTCAGCCATGGATTAGTTACTTTTCCCAGGGTGATCTCGTTTCACAGTAGAATATATTTTTGCTGATAATTCTTAGTTGTTTCTTTTAATGTTTTGTACTGCTTGTAGTCAGTATGGCAGTTCAACAATTTCCCAATCAACCTTGCCTACTGATATCAATGTAAGCTTATTTAAGTTAAAGATGCATGTTTGCTGACTCAAGTGACTCTTAAACCTAATATGCAATCACATCATATTATGACTACTGACACTTGGGAGTGTTTAGCTTGAGGTTATAAATTAACGTGATCTCATTACACAATACAAGGTTTAATATAACATCATCAATTGTTCAAAAATGGAAGATGCTGGAGAAACTCAGAAGGTCTGGTATCATCGATGGAGAGAGAAACAGAAATAACATTTTGAGTTCAATGATGTTAAAGTTGTTATTGACAAAAGGGGAGAAGGAGTGAGTGAAACAGATGGTGAGGCTGCTCAGGCCAAAACGGAGTGCTAATCATGATAAAGGAATGATTGAGATGTAAAATAGGTGTTAATGAGAGGTTTGCCCAGCACTTTCTATCTTTATTTCAGATCTCTGGCATCCACAGTACTTTATTTGACTCTTCACTGGTTTGTTTCACAACATACTGCTTCAGGACATTCCACAAACATCTTTTCCATATTATCTTTTCAATTTGACTTATTCAGACCATATGAAGATTGAAACTATTAAATTATATTTGTATGAATTCTTACATTTTGTCCGATAGTATAACTAAAGTTAGGCAGTATGCAGTATATTTTGCTGACGTTTGTGAACTCTCCCCATATTGATTCTGTTTACTGGCATCCAAACCAAGATCCTTTCTCACTCCTATCCTGCAGTAACCATTATCATCAGGACAATGACAACCTTTTCTCCATTTCATCTGTCTTTTTGAAATGTCTTTTTCAGCTCCCAACTTTAGTCGGGAAGAAAGTGAGGACTGCAGATGCTGGAGATCAGAGCTGAAAATGTGTTGCTGGAAAAGCGCAGCAGGTCAGGCAGCATCCAAGGAGCAGGAGAATCGACGTTTCGGGCATGAGCCTTTCAGGCTCATGCCCAAAACGTCGATTCTCCTGCTCCTTGGATGCTGCCTGACCTGCTGCGCTTTTCCAGCAACACATTTTCAGCTCCCAGCTTTAGTCACCTTGCAACCACATATGTGTGTTTATTTTAAAATTCATTAATGGGCTGTGGATGTCAGAGAGCAGCTAAGGGTCATCCACATTGCTTTTGGGTCTGGAGTCACATGTAGGCCAGACCAGGTAAGGATGGCAGTTTCCTTCCCTGAAGGACATTAGTGAACAGCAACATTTTCCCTGACAATTGTTTCACTGTCATCATTAGACTCCTAAGTCCAGATTTTTATTGAGTTTAAATTCCACCAGCTGACATAGCAGAATTTGAATCAGTGTCCCCAGAGCATTACCTGGGTATCTGGGTTTAATGATTTGACAATAATACTGTACCACTAGACCATTACCTTCCCAAAGTAATATAAGTTCAATCTGTTTCTCTCATTTATTTTATTAGACTGCTTTGTTAGACAAAGTGTCTGTGATTTGCTTTTTTTTTTGCTATTAATCCCTGCTTTGACCATTGTTGCTGGTGCACCATTACCATTAAACTCTCTGACATTTTGCATTGTCTTTACCTCAGGTGTTCCATCAGGTAAAATGAGATTCAGGTAGATTACTTTGAAGTAATTGGTGATATAACTCAGACATCAGTAAGAGAGAAGGCTCTGGTCTAGAATGAACATGTGAAGAGTAGACACTGCACTAGAGAGCTGTATTTTATAACTTACTTTGTGCAAATGTAACTAAGGAGCATCACAGGACATAACCAGTTGAAGAACGTTATTTGGAGATGAGGAACAAGCAGCATCAGGGATAGTGTATGTGCACAGATCCCCTAGTCCAGTATCTCAATGTGCAGGTGGCAGGTCTGGTTTAAAGCACAAGGTAATGTTGGCTATTGCCTTGCATTTTCTCTTCAGATTTCAAAATGTTCCTAATTCCTTATTGATCATTGAATCAGTCAGCACAGAAAGAGACTATTCAGCCCATCCTTCCTTTGTCAGTTCTTTGAAAGAGCTATGCAACTAGTCCCACTCGCCAGTTCTTATATTAAAATATCAGAGCTCGGAGCAGGAGGAGGCCATTCAGCCCCTCAAGCCTGCTCTGCCATTCAATACGATCATGGCTGGTCCTCTCCTGGCTACTACTACACATTCATCCCCTGCTTTCCATTAACCTTTCACCCCATTACTAATTAAAAATCTGTTAGCTCCTCCTTAAATTTACTCAATGTCCCAGCATCCACTGCACCCTGGGAGAGTGGATTCCACAGATTCACAACCCTTTGAGAGAAGTAATTTCTCCTTATCTTTGTTTTAAATCTACTGCCACTTACCCTAAAGCAATGATCTCTCTTTCTGGACTACCTCACAAGGAAAACATTCTCCATACATTGACTTTCTAATCCCCCTTTAGAAACTTATAGACCTAAATTAGATCTCCTCCCAAACTTCTAAACTCTAGAGAGTATTAGCCTAAACTGCTGAACCTCTCTTTATAAACAAACACTTCATCTCTGGAACCAAGCTCTGAACTGCCTCCAACCCAACTACATCCCTCCTCATGTAAGGTCTTTCCCCATTGCCCTGCACTTCCTATCATGTTTATCCAATTTATTTAATTTCTTTCAAAACGTATTAATGAATCTGCCTCTGATGGCCTTTCAGACATTGTGGACTAACAGCTCAGGGGCTCTCAGGTGCTGGTATACACCACCAATGACAGGAGCCCCAACCTGATTATGTACCCCTAAGATTCTGTACCTAGGTACCTTGTACCTGCGATGGTGTCATAAGTAGCAGCTTATTAACTTTTCACTGTACTCATGTGAGTAAATGTGACAATAAACCTAAAAAAACCCGACTGAATATCCCCTTGAAGAGCATGAGCCTGTGGTCAAGGACAGCACTGTCTGAGAAAGTTCTTTGTGATCACATCAAACAAATTTGCTGGTGTTCATGGAGTGCACAGTGAGGTTGCAGAGCAGTTTCTAAGATGGTGATCCAGAATTTCATTGGCATCCTTTCTGTCATGTAGAGTTTTGTGTCACTTGAATACACATATGAACAGCTTCTTCCCCATTGTTACCAGACTTTTGAACATACCTCTTAAATGTTAATGTTGATCTCCTTTTCTGCACCTTATCTGTGACTGTAACACTGTATTCTGCAGTCTGCTCTGCTCCCTGATGCACTGTGTATGGTACAATCTGGCTGTGGACCATGCAAAACAACACTTTTCACTGTATCTCGGTGCACGTGACAATAATAAATCAATCAAACAAACAAAATCAAACAACCCTTCCCCGGTATTCAGGCACGTTCATCACTCACAAACACACTCACATACTGACATAAACTAAACACACACACACTTATACATACACTTCCATGCACACACACTCACACCCCTCACACTCCCAAAATCCTGGCATCTCACTATTTCAAGGCAGTCCCATTAGTGATAACAAGAAGCTTTCTGATCCTGAGCAGGAAATACATTTAAACTATTGCAGGACAACTAATGTAAACCTTTTGAAGTGTAGTCACTATTGTCATATGGGAATTGGGGAAGGCAATCTGCACACAGCAAGATCCCACAGACACTAGTGTGATCACCACCAGATGCAGTAATCGGTTTTCGTGATGTTGGACGAGGGATAAACCTTGATCCATGATACCAGGGAGATTTGTTCCTCCTCTTTATTAAATAATGTTGTGAGGCTTTTGCATAAGCTGAGTGGACAGAATGTGGGGTGGTGTCTTTAGTCTTAATGTCACAAATAAAAGACCTCCTCTCCTCAGAACTGCACTGGTTTGTTAGCCAAGAGTTTACAGCCCAGTTTTCTGGAGTGAGATTGAACTCACCTCCTTTGTTCCTGGGGAGAGAGGAGACTCACTGAGACAAGACTGACATCGGTCTTACCTGATTCAAGACTGATTGGTGCCTCCTAGTGACTGAGGCAGGGATGTGTGTGTGTGCCTGTGATAATCAAGGAACAGGAAGATTCCAGCATCTGCTCTGCTGTGCTCTGACTGAGCTGATTCAAGCTCAGCTGATGGTTCAGACAATAGTCAATAGAAGCAAAACAGTGCAGCTACTTTCAATCTGAAAAGCAGAAAGTACTGGAGAAACTCAGTAGGTCTGGTCATGACTGGGGAGAGAGAAGAACAGAGTTAATGTTTTGAGTCTAATGTGACTGTACTTCAGAATGAAGTTCTGAGAAAAATCATTCAAGGCAGAGTCATATCGGACTCAAAACGTTCTCTCAGTTTCTCTCTCCACAGATACTGCCAGAGCTGCTGAGTTTCTCCAGCATTTACTGTGTTTGTTTCAGATCATAGAACTGGCTTTCACTTTCCTGGGAGGATCAGCTAGAGTCTCTGTTCATATCCAGTGACACTTGGCAAAAAGTACAGCTGCCTGATGGAGACAGAATCTTGCTGTGATGCCTATCACAGTTAAGTAGCCACAAGCTGGTCTCTGTGCAGGGAAGGCACAGCACTAGTGCAGCATCATGAATCAGTGAGTGGCTTTGAGATGAGGGCAGAGAGGTAAAGAAATAAATTCCTCTTGATGTTGTAGAATTGGATCCAGCAACTCTTATTCCAGCTTCTCTTTTGGCCTTTGTTGCTAAAATTAAGCCGTGTTCCTTAGAGGAATCAGGCAGAATGTTTCCAAACAGATCCAGCTCTCTGCTCCCTCCAATGAGACGAACAGGGAAATCAAACAAATAAATATTTTGTTTCCCTAATTACTGGTAACATTCAAACAGTAATATGCTGTTGGTTGGTTCAAGATGTTTGACAGAGTTGGGGAACACAGTAATTCGGAGAGACTATCATTGACACTTTTCCTGCCAACATCGAATTTGGCTCAAATGTTTCCTGTTTTGAAGGGATTGAGACTGGATTGCAAACAGACTTTTGTTTATTTTGTGTGAATTTTGTGTTCACCTCGATGAGAAGTGGGAGTGTGAAAATAGAAGGGTTGTTAATTTTAACATCAGTCTTGAATTAGTTACAACATAGGGTTACATCCACAGCAAATCTCCACTGTCCCCATGATGGATACAGCATGTGGTAGATATAGAGTAAAGCTCCCTCTACACTGTGCCCATCAAACACTCCCAGGACCGGGACAGCAAGGGGTTAGATACAGAGTGCAGTTCCTTCTACACTCTCCCCATCAAACACTCCCAGGACAGGACAGCACGGGGTTAGATACAGAGTGCAGTTCCTTCTACACTCTCCCCATCAAACACTCCCAGGACAGGGACAGCATGGGGTTAGGTACAGAGTAAAGCTTTTTCTGCACGCTCCTCATCAAACACTCCCAGGACAGGGACAGCATGGGGTTAGGTACAGAGTAAAGCTTTTTCTGCACTCTCCTCATCAAATACTCCCAGGACAGGGACAGCATGGGGTTAGGTATAGAGTAAAGCTCCCTCTACACTCTCCCCATCTAACACTCCCAGGACAGGGACAGCATGGGGTTAGGTACAGAGTAAAGCACTATTTACACTATCCCCATCAAACACTCCCAGGGACAGGGACAGCACGGGGCTAGATACAGAGTAAAGGTCCCTCTAAACTGTCCCCATCAAACACTCCCAGGACAGGAACAGGGACAGGACAGGGTTAGATATAGAGTAAAGCTCCCTCTACACTCTCCCCATCAAACACTCCCAGGACAGGGACAGCACGGGGTTAGATATGGAGTAAAATTTGATCTGCATAGTGCATGCAGGAATGCCTTTCTGATCTGGTCTGCTAATTCTGTAACCCAGCTTCACTAAAAACAAGCCTGTGGTGCTTCTGTGAAGATATTCAATGAGGAAAGTTAGTGTGAACTGGGTTACGCTCCGTTAGAGGATAGAGAGTAAAAGGTGTCCTCAGTGAGGTTCCTGAGGGGCCTTGATTGGGTAGATGTTAGAAAGATGCTTCCCGTATGTGGGGGAGTCTAGAACAAAAGGACGCCATTTGAAAGTAAGGCATGAGAGTGGAATCAAGGCCACGGTCACTTCAGCCATGATGGGGTTGATGGTGAGGCAGGCAGGAAGGACACCTGCTCCTGATTTGTATAGTGGCCCAGAGTGTCCAACCTCGGATCATCGGCAGCCGGATTGATCCCCAAAGGGTAGATCCCCATTGGTAGAGGGATTGAGTTCCGGAACCACAATATCATGCTGTAACGGTACAAATCGCTGGTGCGGCCACACTTGGAATATTGTGTACAGTTCTGGTCGCCCCATTACAGGAAGGATGTGGAAGCATTGGAAAAGATGCAGAGGAGATTTACCAGGATGTTGCCTCGTCTGGAGGGAAGGTCTTATGAGGAAAGGTTGAGAGACTTGCGTTTTTTCTCATTAGAGAGAAGAAGGCTAAGAGGGGAATTGATAGAGACATACAAGATGATCAGAGGATTAGATAGGGTAGACAGAGAAAGACGTTTTCCTAGGATGGTGACGTCAGCTTGTACGAGAGGGCATAACTGCAAATTGAGGGGTGATAAATTTAAGACAGATGTCAGAGGCAAGTTCTTTAGGCAGAGAGTGGTAAGGGTGTGGAATGCCCTACCTGCTAAGGTAGTCAACTCAGCCACATTAGGGAGATTTAAACAATCCTTAGATAAGCTCATGGATGATTTTGGGATAGTGTAGGGGGACGAGCTGAGGAAAGTCCACAGGTCGGCGCAACATCGAGGGCCGAAGGACCTGTTCTGCGCTGTATTGTTCTATGTTCTATATTCTATGATATGCTACAGGACCCCGCGGATATCCCAATGCAGTGACTCTGTGGAAATTGCCCAGGAAGTTCCATCTTCCAACTGGTATATTCCCTGCTCTCTGGGAGGATCCTACAAAGTCTTAGACTCTGAGTTAGTGTTTGAGAGTTTGGATTTATGTGGAGAGTTACCCATAAAGTGTTAGCCCAGATTAAAACCATATCTGACTCCTAGATGATCATAAAAAATAACACTTTCTCAACACCCTGAACTCACCCTGGCCCAACTTCACCGTTAGACTGTCCTCCCAAAGCCCCTTGACTCCTAGACTCTTCTAACCTGATCTCCTAATCCCATCTGACCCAACCATGGCACCAGTTACTCCCACCAACCTCCTCCCTGATTCAACACAGCCCCCTGCCCAGATCTGACCTTACCTCCTGGCTGCACCTCGCCTGGCCCATCCTCACCACTACACAACTCTCTGCCCAGCTCCTGGACGACCACCCCCTCCCAATCCTACCTCACACAACACCATGACCAGACTTTAGAAGGTGCTGTCTGAGGACCGTTGGTGAATTGCTGCAGTGCATCTCGTAAATAGTTCGCACTGCTGCTACTGAGCGTCGATGGGGAAGGGAGCAGATGTTTGTGAATGTGGTGCCAATCAAGTGGGGGCTGCTTTGTCCTGGATAGTGTCAAACCTCTTGCCATCCAGGGCAAGTGGAGAGTATTCCATCACCCTCCTGACCTGTGCCTTGTAGATAGTGGACAGGCTTTGGGGAGTCAGGAGGGGAGTTACTTGCTGCAGGATTCCCAGCCACCCACATAGAATTTAGTGATGCGATCCCACCAAGAGAGTGTAAGGAGTTCAAAATGGAACATTAAAAGATAATAATCTTTGGATTACAGTTTGAGCTAAAGCCCAACTGGGCTAGGGACAAACAGATTTGGGATTTGAATGTGCGGATTAGGAGATAGTGTTTTTATTTCAGGAGCTGTGGTGCCAGTGCCAGTGTGGTGCCAAGCTGTTTCATTGGGATAGCTTCCATTTAATCCAGTCCAGGGCCAGTGAATTGGGAACTCAGACAGTGACTGGGGCTTTAAATAAGCACTGCAATGGGGTGGGGGAAGGAGTGTTGAGATAAGGATATACAGGGGAACCACGATTATCCTAACGTGATGGGCGGGCACTATTTCGTGCAGATAATCAATTATTCGGTTAATCGATTAAATGCCTTTCTGTTGGGGCTTGGAGTTTTTAACGTCTGCTCCCCGTTCAGGAGACTGCAGCAGCACACAGCGTGCAAGCTCCCCCCCTCTCCACCCCATCCAACACTGCTCCCCCCTCTACCCCGTGAGGAATCCCATCCACCCCCCCACCACCCCGTCCCCTCTCTGGAGCAGCTGGACACACACACACACACACACCTTCTGCCCTGTACAGGACAATGTTGGAGAGATTATGTGGGGAAAGGGGATGTAGGGGACACCCTTCTGTAGAACTCGAGGGAAAATGTGGGGAAAGAGGGCGGGAGGTCAGTCATTTGGAGACGGTGTCTGTTTAATCACTGTAAACAAAAGATGCGATCATTGTTGGAAACACGTCTTTGATGTAATGTTTCTATCGGGACCTCGAGATCTCCTTCGGATAAACCGATTTCTGGATAATTGGTATTCGGATAATCGAGGTTCCTCTGTATTCATCATTCTGAAGAAAAGAGTCAACTTTGAGGAGCAGGGGTCAGTTCAGATAAAACCAAGCAACTTGATCCAGGAAGGGACAGAGAATGTAATAACAGAAACTGTGTGTTAACGAGAAGGTCCTGGAGAACTGAGCTGGTCCTTCTAACCAGCCCACCTCGCAATTCACCCAAACCCTTGACAATCTGGAGGCAGTGGGTCCAAATGTGTTCACCCCCTCCTACTTCGTTAGAGCAAACAGCTGGTTTAAAGGAACTCATGGCAATTTCCCACCTCAAGCTCCCTGCATCCAGGGTGAAGGCATGGCCCTAACTCTTGGATCTGTGAATCTTGCTTGACCTATCACCAGTCAAACTACCTTCAGCCAAGTTTACATCCCTTTATGGCTCAGATCCCTGTGTGTTTTCGGATTAGTGACTCCTCACACTTTCTCCTATTTGATAAGGCACAGTGTAACCCATAAAGTTGGTGATATTCCTTTGTCTCCCCATTAGGTCTTCCTGTTGTACACATTCCAGCCAATAACTGATCATTAGTAGTCATCTACTCTGCAGCTTTCCCTTTCTCCCTAGCTCCTGACTGCATATCTTACAACGGCCAATGGAACTGATCACACTGCTCTGGCAAAATATTCCCCAGGACTTGAAACTTGCAAAGATAGGTCAATGGTCATAATTTCGTCCTGTTCAGCTTTGTAAAATCCAACCTCTGTGTCACTTAACCAGAATTTCTCAATTAGTCTTGTTCACTTTCCTGCTATTGGGCCTGAGACTGTCCACAGAAGATTTTCAATTTTTAAAAAAAATTGCTTCATTTCTTCACAACCCAATAACAAGACTGACAATGGGTGAAAGCTGCAAGCAAAATCACTGAAATTAAAAAAAAATGCGCATTACTCTTTTAGAAATTCAGATTGTAAAATTACCCATAATTATCCTTGATTCAGGCACAAAAAAAAAAGGCACAGAGGGGCTGCTTGGAGACTACTCGGGAGAATGGTGCCTATAATCTCACCTTAATACAGCTGACGCTCCAATTACAGAGAAGTTTTGGAAAGAATCCACTTGAGCAAAAGGCATTTGTGTTTCAATTCTTTTCAGTGACTGGTTTTACAGAGTGAAAAGTGGATTTGGAACAAATGAGTTTTATAAAATTGAAATTGCTCTGGATTTAAGCTTCATTAAGGATAAAAGGTTGATTTTTTTTTATAGAAAAGAAAAGGCACCATCACACCGTAGTGAACAATATAACAAAGATTGACTTAGTGCCTAATGTGTCTTATATATTAAAAATAGAAATCAATATCATGGAACAAGAAAAGGCTATTACCCCCAGTATTCCCAGTGCCTCCACAAAACCTCATGTACATCCTACACCGCCATGAATTTTACTAACCCCTTTAACCTTCTTCTAAAACTCCAATACGCTCAATCCTATTACAGACTTTACCCACTTATTGACATGAGTTGATTCCAGATCTACTCTGTCACAGATCTTAATGTTCAGTTAGAAAAGCAAGTCCAGAAATTGATTAACCCCTGAGATGGCTCCAAGGTATTTACTGAAGCAGCTGCAAGGATTTCATTGGTTTAACCATACAGCCTACTCCATGTTACACTCCTTTCAAAACCCCAAGAACTCTTCCCTTCTGTACATTACATTGCCTGTAAATAAATCAACCAGTCAAGTTAACTTGCAACACTTTGGCCTAACAGTGTGCTAATGCTGCCTAATCATTGATGATGGAAGTCGAGAGTATGGTGCTAGAAAAGCACAGCAGGTCAGGCAGCATCCGAGGAGCAGGAGAATTGATGTTTCGAGCTGGAACCCTTCATCAGGAAGGATGGTAGCTGCATTACCTAAATTTCAATAGTTTCATGTGATCTGTTGTCTCTCCACATTAGTCCACAAATTGTCCAGGATAGAGATCCGGGTTCACTTTTCCAAGAGACCCGATCCACGTTTCTGTGCTGGCTTTTTGCAAGAGCTAGTGAATTGGCCCTATTCCCTTATTCCTTGTTCATAACTTTTTTATGTTGAAGAATTCATCCAATTTTCAATTTTGAATTGGGCGGAAGGGTGGCTCAGTGATGAGCACTGCTGCCTCACAGCACTGGGGACCTGTGCTCAATTCTAGCCTCGGGTCTGTGTGGAGTTTATGCATTCTCCCTGTGTCTACGTGGGTTTCCTCTGGGTGCTCTGATTTCCTCCCACAATCCAAAGGTGTGCAGGTTAGGGTGGACTGGCCATTGGTAATGCAGGGTGACAGGAATGGGATGGGCCTGGATGGGACGCTCTTCAGAGGGTCAGTGTGGACCCGACTGGCCAAATGGCCTGTTTCCACACTGTAATTATTCAGTGAATCTGCGTCTACAGCCTTTTCAGACACTGCATTCCTAATCCGAACAACGCATTGTGTGGAAACGAAGTCTTATCTTCCCGCTCTAGTTTATTTGCCAAACTCATTAAATCCTTTTTGATAACTGACCATGCTGTCAGTGGAATCACTTTATCCTTATTAACTCAACCAGAGGCCTTCATAGTTTTAACAATTGCATTAAATCTCCCCTTAGCCTTCTCTGCGCTAAGGAGAACAATCCTAGTTTCCTCACTCTCTAAATGTTTTCAAGAGTTGAACGTAGTCATTAAAATGAATTAAATGTTTATCATTTACGAAAATTAACATTACTGATGCTTTGATACTTAAAAACAAGTAGGTTTTTCTCTACCTTTTCTTTCTAGTTTCCAGGACAGTTTATTTGGAATATCTTTGGGGTATAGCGTTGCCTCAAGCCTGGATTGATGGGTTAACTTGTCTAGTCCAATCCCCTGTCAGGAAAGAGAACCATTTCAAATGAGTTTGTGGCAGGTTCTAACTCTGTTCAAATCTAAAAAAAATCAATAATTAAGCAGGAATTGGCTTCATCTCAGCAGCAGTCTTGCTTGAAGCAACAAGGTATGCAGTGAGTGTGGGTCAGGGAAGGGTCGGACAAGACAGAGGTTAGAAGCTGCAACTGGAGATGGATTGCTGACTGTTCTTACGTTGACCTGACCTTACAGAGGTCACTGCTGGCCGAGACAGTGGAAGTAGGAGAATATTCTAATTAGTGACACAACTGACTGCTCATCTGAATGAGCAGAAAAATATGTGAAATGTTATTCCAACTGTTAAACTAAAAGAAATAGAGGGAATGTTAGCTGGCTGATCTTAGAAGCAGATGTTGCCTGATTGGAACATAGGATCAGGAGTAGGCCATTCAGCCAGTTGAGCCTGCCCCACCATTCAATACTGTCATGGCTGACCAAACCCTTCAAGGCCTCTAACCCGCCCAGCAGCGGCAGCAAGATAACGGCTCCTCCTGACGATTGGTACGAGACCCCAGACTGACCAAGTCCCCAGACTGACCAAGTCCCCAGACTGACCAAGTCCCCAGGCTGACCCGGTTTCCTGACTGACTGAAATCCCAGACTGACCGAGACCCTAGACTGACTGAGTCTCCTGGCAGACCATGTCCCCAGGCTGACCGAGACCCCAGGCCATGGCTAGGTTCTAGGTGGCTGACCATTCTAAATGCCTTTATGGAGATAAAACTTCAGACTTTAGGATCTGGATGTTTTTCTTAACTTTTGGTTTTATCATATTTCTGTTAAGATTTTTTTAAATTCTGTTTTTTAATCAAGATGGCACTAGAGAATGGTGACTTTGCACACTTTTCACTGTACACATGTATTCTTATACTTGGGTACAAGTGACATTAAAATCTAATTCTACTTCTAATTCAGTATACTATTGGTAATCAGAAATTAATCTCTACCTTAGACTCAAACACTGAGCTTCTCTCTCCCACTGGGATAGAGAATTCCAAAGGTTCAAAACCTTCTGAGTAAAGCAATTTCTCCTCACCCTCAACCCAAATGGGATGCACATTATTTTTAAATTGTGTTCCCCGGTTCTAGACTCCTGGACAGGGGAAACCCCTAACCCGTGTCTCCCCTGTCTGTTCCTTTGAATATTTTATAAGTTTCAATGAGGTCACCCACCCTTCTTGCTCCCATTCTTCAAAACTCCAGAGAAAACAAGTTTGCTCAATCTCTCCTTATAGTTCAGTCCCACCATCCCAGCAACAAGTTTAGTGTATTTTTGTTGCACTCCCTCTATGACAATGATACCTTTGCTGAGATAAGAAGAACAAAACAACACAGAGTACTCTCGGTGTGGTCAAACAAAGCTCCTACACATCTGAAGTGAGACATCACTGCTCCAGTCCTCAGATCTTCATTCAATAAAGGCTAACATTCCATTAGCCTTTCCAATAGCTTGCTGCACCTGCATGTTAGCCTCCAGTGATTTATCAACAAGAACACCCAAGTCACTTTGTATATCTACACTTTCCAATCTCCCACCATTTAAGAAACACTCTGCACATCGGTTTCCCCTCCCACACTGGGGAGACCTTCACATTTTTCCACATTATATTCTATCTGCCATGTTTGTGCCCATTCACTGAGCCTGTCCACATTCTGCTGAATCTGCATTACATCTTCTATACATCACACTTTTATCCTACGCTGATGTAAAGTTAATGGGTCCGTAGTTCCCTATTTTCTCTCTCACTCCCTTCTTAAATAATGGGTGACATTTTCTACTTTCCAATCATCAGGAATCATTCCAGAATCTATGGAATTTTAGAAGGTTATCACCAATCCATCAGCTGTTTCTATCTGCATTCTTCAACATGTAGAACATGTGATGAAGAACATCAGATCCTGAAGATTTATCAAATTCCAGCTCCATTAGTTTCTCCAGTACAACCTTTTTACTAAGACCAATTTCCCTCAATTCTTCATTCTCCTCAGCTACTTAGATCTTTAGTTCTGGGAGATATCTGGGACCTTCCCTGATGCAAACAGACAAAATAATAATTTAGTTTCCCGGTATTTCTCTGTTTCCCATTGTAACTTGTCCCAACTCTACCTGTAATTGACCCAGATTTGTTTTAGAAACAGATTCTTTATATGCACATGAAGAAGCTTATAACATCCATTTTCATGTCTTTGCTAAGTTAAATTTATATTCTATTCTCTCTTTCCAGTTTCTTGATCATCCTTTGTTGCATTCTATAAACCCCTAATCCTCAGAATTACTGCTAGTTCTGGCAATACTACAGGCCTGTTCTTATCTTATGCAAATCTGAACTTTCTTTCTTAGCCATGGTTGACTGACTTTTTTTTGGGATTTTGCAACTTTTTCATTAGATTCCCTACAGTGTGGGAAGAAGCCATTTGGCCCAACCAGTCCACACTGACATCCAAAGAGTAACCCACCCAGACCCATTCCCCTCTGACTAACGTACCTAACACTATGGGCAATTCATCTGGCCTGTACATCTTTTGGACTGTGGAGGAAACCCACACAGACACAGAGAGAATGTGTAAACAGTGGCCAGGAGTGGGAATCAAATCTGGGTCCCTGGCGCTGTGAGGCAGCAGTGCTAACCACTGAGCCACCGTGCCAAACTTGTAGGAAAGTTTAGGTGTTGTAAGTTTTTCAAAGACTATCCATTGTCTGTGTATAGGTGCTTTAATGTATTTTCCTGATCTCCATCACCCACTTTGTGCCTCACCCTTTCCTAATTACCCTTATTCAAACTTAACACCTTGTTTCAGAACGAACTACGTCATTTTCACACATAATGTAAAATGCTATCATATTGTGATCACTTACCCTTAAAGGTTCATTTACAACAAGATTGTTAATTGGCCTTTTTTCATGACATAACATTAGATCTACAATAGTATCTCCTCTGACACACTGCTCTAGAAAACCATCGCAAACCCATTCCACAAACACATCCTCCACAGACTTATTGCTTATGCTGGTTTGCCCGGTCGAGATGCAGATTGAAGTCACCCATCGTTACTGCATTACCCATGCTACAAATATCTCTCCTGATTCGTACCATGTCCCACACTCCCATTACTGTTTGCTGGCCAATAAATAATTCCTACCAACGTCTGCTGCCCCTTGCTTAGTTCCATCCAAACCGATTCCACAATTGTTCTCCTGATCGGAGATTCTTCCTGACACATCCCTCACTATCAGTACAACTCCACCTCCTTTTCCTTCTTGTCTATTCTTCCTCAATATCAAATATCTTTGAATATTCAGTTCCCAGACTTGGTTACTGTGCAGTTGTGTCTTTGTGATGACAATTAAATCATATCCATGAATCTCTCTTTGTGCCTTTAGATTGCTCACCTTGTTGCATACATTCACACAGAATGCCCTTAACTTTGTTCTTCTGATATCATTCTGCTTTCAAGCCATTCTCAATATTCAGCTTTATTTCTCCTGTCTCTTGTCCTTAGCATCTTTTTTGATTTCCTATTAATAACTTTGTCTTCTTCCAGTTTGGTTTACCTCTGAGGTTCCCATCCCCGGACAAACTGGTTTAAATTCACCCCAACTCCCGGAGCCAGCGAAACTCTGTGCAAGGATACCAATCCCTTCCCTGTTAACCTGTCTGAATTCTACAGGTCCCACCATCCCCAACGCTGGTCCCAATTCCTCAGAAATGTGATGTTTACACCAGTTCTCCAGCCACATGCGCAACTGGTCAATCCTCCCATACTTACGCTCAATTACAAATGGTTCTGGGACTAATCCTGGAATTCCTGCTTGAGGTCCTGCTTTTTAATTTCCTTCCAAACTCCCTGAAATCTGCCTTCAGGACGTCATCCCACTTCCTGGAACTAATGTGGACCACAACCTCTGGCTGATTCCCCTCCTGCAGAAGGATGCCCTACAGCTGCTCCATTACATCCCAGCCCCAGGAAGGCAACATATCCTCTGGGAGTGATGTTACAGCAGACAGAATCACCTGTCTGACTCTCCTGATTGTTGGGTCCTCTATAACTATAACTCTGACTTTTACATGCTCCTTTCTCCTCCCATGTCCTGCCTGTTGTGCCATGGACCTAGCTCTGGTTGTTGAGTGAACCATCGTCCTCACAGTTTCCAAAATGGAATATTGACTAGCAAGCATGATGTGCTATCCCAACCCTAACCCTGCACTACCTACCTGGTTTCTGTAACCTGTCTGGTAGCCAATCCAGTGCCTTTCTGCCGGTAGCTTCCCATCTGCAGTGTGACTATCCCACATTCCTCCTTATCCCCACGGTCCCAAAACCTGGAGCTCGAGCTTGTGCAGGTAGTGACCCTTTCTGAAGGTGAGTTTCTCTGGGACACATGGTATGTCCATCACTTCCACATACTGCAAAACGGATACTCCGCATCACCCTTATGGCCTGCCATCCTGTAACTCTGAAAATATTTGTTAACCTTCAAATAATGTATTGGGATATGCTGTAGGCAGGCGTATGGAGTTAGGCCACAGACCAGTCATGATCTCTTTGAATGGTGGAACAGGCTTGAGGGACAGAATGGCCTACTCCTGTTCCTATAACTATGGACTTAACATGAAAACATAACACGTTATTGCTCAGAGAAAGAGAGACAAAATTTCTAGAGATAAAATAAACATCTAACTTTAACTTTAAAGATTAGAAATACTAACTAAACCTACTCACCAATTATCTGCTTTCCCTTTACTTGATACATCATGTAGCTATTGGTCTCAGTACAGAAAGGCCTCATGATTTGTGCATTATTTCCTCTCCAGCTGACCTCTCACTCTACAGACTTTATTTCTTGGAGTACACTATAATTGAAACACCTATTTCCCCACACTGCCCTGAATTCTACTTTGACCCAAACTTCCAGCTACCCACTCTGCCTCTGCCTCATTTTGAAGATGTCTCCTTCACTCTGAACATACAGCTTACTCTTTGGTTATTATAAATCACACACTGTTTCGATTTCCATTGGTTGATGTGATGATTGGAAGAAGGTGGATCTCATTGACTACAAGATCTTTGACTGGGACTGTTAACCTGGGCCAGTCAGGGAGCCCAGGCTGACAAATATAAATGGGAGTGTCAGAATTTCCTCGTTTCAGGGACTGACTCCAAGCTGGCTGGCCACAGTCTATGTACTGTGTACTGTGTACTCTGCACTGTGTACTCTGTACTGTTTACTATGTACTGTGTACTGTGTACTATGTACCGTGTACTATGTACCGTGTACTCTGTACCGTGTACTCTGTACCGTGTACTGTGTACCGTGTACAGTGTACTGTGTAATGTGTACCATGTACCGTGTACTCTGTACTGTAAACTGTGTACTGTGTACCATGTACTCTGTACTGTGTACTCTGTACTGTGTACTATGTACTGTGTACTGTGTACTATGTACTGTGTACTATGTACTCTGTGCTGTGTACTATGCACTGTGTACTGTGTGCTATTTACTATGCACTGTGTACTGTGCACTATGCACTATGTACTGTGTACAGTGTACTGTGTACTGTGCACTGTGCGCTATGTACTGTGTGCTATGTACTGTGTACTGTGTACTGTGTACTATGTACAGTTTATTGTGTACTGTGTACTATGTACTGTGGGCTGTGTACTGTGTACTGTGTACTATGTACTGCATATTGTGTACTGTGTACTATGTACTATACTGTGTACTGTGTACTATGTACTGCGTATTGTGTACTGTGTACTATGTACTATGTGCTGTGTACTATGTACAGTGTACTGTGTACTATGTACTCTGTACTGTGTACTATGTACTGCATATTGTGTACTGTGTACTATGTACTATACTGTGTACTGTGTACTATGTACTGCGTATTGTGTACTGTGTACTATGTACTATACTGTGTACTGTGTACTATGTACTGCGTATTGTGTACTGTGTACTATGTACTATACTGTGTACTGTGTACTATGTACTGCGTATTGTGTACTGTGTACTATGTACTATACTGTGTACTGTGTACTATGTACTGCGTATTGTGTACTGTGTACTATGTACTATACTGTGTACTGTGTACTATGTACTGCGTATTGTGTACTGTGTACTATGTACTATATTGTGTACTGTGTACTATGTACTATATTGTGTACTGTGTACTATGTACTATATTGTGTACTGTGTACTATGTACTATATTGTGTACTGTGTACTATGTACTATATTGTGTACTGTGTACTATGTACTATATTGTGTACTGTGTACTATGTACTATATTGTGTACTGTGTACTATGTACTATATTGTGTACTGTGTACTATGTACTATATTGTGTACTGTGTACTATGTACTATATTGTGTACTGTGTACTATGTACTATATTGTGTACTGTGTACTATGTACTATATTGTGTACTGTGTACTATGTACTATGTACTATGTGCTGTGTACTATGTACAGTGTACTGTGTACTATGTACTGTGTACTGTGTACTATGTACTGCGTATTGTGTACTGTGTACTATGTACTATATTGTGTACTGTGTACTATGTACTATATTGTGTACTGTGTACTATGTACTATATTGTGTACTGTGTACTATGTACTATATTGTGTACTGTGTACTATGTACTATATTGTGTACTGTGTACTATGTACTATATTGTGTACTGTGTACTATGTACTATATTGTGTACTGTGTACTATGTACTATATTGTGTACTGTGTACTATGTACTATATTGTGTACTGTGTACTATGTACTATATTGTGTACTGTGTACTATGTACTATATTGTGTACTGTGTACTATGTACTATATTGTGTACTGTGTACTATGTACTATATTGTGTACTGTGTACTATGTACTATATTGTGTACTGTGTACTATGTACTATATTGTGTACTGTGTACTATGTACTATATTGTGTACTGTGTACTATGTACTATATTGTGTACTGTGTACTATGTACTATATTGTGTACTGTGTACTATGTACTATATTGTGTACTGTGTACTATGTACTATATTGTGTACTGTGTACTATGTACTATATTGTGTACTGTGTACTATGTACTATATTGTGTACTGTGTACTATGTACTATGTACTATGTGCTGTGTACTATGTACAGTGTACTGTGTACTATGTACTGTGTACTGTGTACTATG
>NC_057735.1:1144193-1157896 GCF_004010195.1 Chiloscyllium plagiosum
TGTGTATTGTGCACTGTGTACTATGTACTGTGTGCTGTGTACTATGTACTGTGTATTATGCACTGTGTACTGTGTACTATGTACTGCGTATTGTGTACTGTGTACTATACTGTGTACTGTGTACTATGTACTGCGTATTGTGTACTGTGTACTATGTACTATATTGTGTACTGTGTACTATGTACTATATTGTGTACTGTGTACTATGTACTATATTGTGTACTGTGTACTATGTACTATATTGTGTACTGTGTACTATGTACTATATTGTGTACTGTGTACTATGTACTATATTGTGTACTGTGTACTATGTACTATACTGTGTACTATGTACTATGTACTATGTGCTGTGTACTTTGTACAGTGTACTGTGTACTATGTACTGTGTACTATGTACTGTGTACTGTGTACTATGTACTGTGTACTATGTACTGTGTACTATGTACAGTGTACTGTGTACTATGTACTGTGTACTATGCACTGTGTACTGTGTACTATGTACTGCGTATTGTGTACTGTGTACTATGTACTATATTGTGTACTGTGTACTATGTACTGCGTATTGTGTACTGTGTACTATGTACTATGTGCTGTGTACTATGTACAGTGTACAGTGTACTGTGTACTGTGTACTGTGTATTGTATACTATGTACTGTGTACTGTGTACTGTGTATTGTGTACTGTGTACTATGTACTGTGTACTGTCTACTGTGTACTATGTACTGTGTACTATGTACTGTGTATTGTGTATTGTGCACTGTGTACTATGTACTGTGTGCTGTGTACTATGTACTGTGTATTATGCACTGTGTACTGTGTACTATGTACTGTGCACTATGTACTGTGTACTGTGTGCTATGTACTGTGTACTATGTACTGTATACTATGTACTATGTGTACTATGTGTGCTATGTACTGTGTACTATGTACTATGTACTATACTGTGTACTGTGTATTGTGTACTGTGTACTATGCACTGTGTGCTGTGTACTATGTACTGTGTACTGTGCACATTGCACTGTGTACTGTGTACTATGTACTGTGTACTGTGTACTGTGTGCTATGTACTGTGTACTATGTACTCTGTACTGCGTACTATGTACTGTGTACTGTGTACTATGTACTATGTACTATACTGTGTACTGTGTATTGTGTACTGTGTACTATGTACAGTGTACAGTGTACTGTCTACTCAGTAGTGTGTACTATGTACTATGTATTGTGTACTGTGTACTATATACAGTGTACTGTGTACTATGTACTGTGTACTGTGTACTATGCACTGTGTGTGCTGTGTACTGTGTGCTATGTATTATGTACTGTGTACTGTGCACTATGTGCTGTGTACTGTGTGCTATGTACTGTATACTATGTACTGTGTACTATGTACTGTGTAATATGTACTGCGTACTGTGTACTATGTACTATGTACTATACTGTGTACTGTGTACTATGTACTGTGTACTATGTATTGTGTATTGTCTACTGTGTACTATGTACTATGTGCTGTATGCTATCTACAGTGTACTATGTACTGTGTACTTTGTACAGTGTACTATGTACTGTGTACTATGTACTTTTTACTGTGTACTATGTACAGTGTACTGTGTGCTGTGTACTATGTACTGTGTACTGTGTGCTGTGTACTATGTACTGTGTACTATGTACTATGTACTGTGTACTATACTGTATACTGTGTATTGTGTACTATGTACTGTGTTCTATGTACTGTGTACTGTGTACTATGTACTGTGTACTATGTACTGTGTACTATACTGTGTACTGTGTATTGTGTACTATGTACTGTGTGCTGTGTACTATGTACAGTGTACTGTGTACTGTCTACTGTGTAGTGTGTACTATGTACTGTGCATTGTGTACTGTGTACTGTGTATTATGTATTATATAATGTGTACTATGTACTGTTTACTATATACTGTATACTGTGTACTGTGTACTATGCCAGCATTAATTGCCCATTCCTAATTGCCCAGAGAACAGTTAAGAGTAGGTCTGGAATCACATGTAAGCCACACCTGGTACGGATGGCAAATTGAACCAGATGATAATCAACAGTGGTTTTATGGTCATTATAAATAGCTTGGCATTTCTGGCTTACATTTGACTCAAATTTTATAATCTGCTATTGTGGGATTTGAACCCATGTTCCCAGAACTTCTGCCTGAGGTTCTGGATTATTAGTCCAGTGACATTATCATTACACCATCACCTTGCTGACTTGAAGTCATGAGATGGGATTTTATGCATGTGTGGGACATCAGCAGTTCCATGTTGCAAATGTAAACTCTTGGTCATGTAGTGCTTGAACCTCAATGAGGAACATACCTCAATGTTCTGACCTGATCATTTGTTTGCACCAAAAAACACTTTGTTGCAAAGTGTTGTGGTGTAAGTTTTATATTTTTGTATCTTGGAAAAAAAGCCAGAAAGGTGAAATGCCCTTTGTAGGAGTATAGGGTGGGGGAGACTAAGTCAGGATCAATTTGATTAATTTGGTAACCTTCCTGTAGATTGCAGGAGGTAGGTGAGGAGCAGCACAGTGTTTGAAGTTTTACTTGACTCATGTCCTTGAGGGGAGGAAATCTGCTGTCCTTACCCTGTCCAGCCTATATGTGACTCCAGACCCAAAGCAATGTGGTTGACTCTTAACTGTCCTCTGACATGGTATAGTAAGGCATTCAGTTCAAGGGCAGTCATGGGTAGGCAAGAAAAGGTGACCTTGGTTGCGATGTCCCTCAGACTGGAGATGGTTGAGTTAAGTCTTAAGATGGAATTGTCACTCCATATACTGGACCAGAAGGGTTCTGCAGGAACAGTGAGAAATCCCAAGTTCACATCATGTGGTTTTCTCTTATCTAACCAAAGTTTGTGAACTTGATATTTCTGTGTCACATTTTCCCCAATTGTGTCCTATCCCTCACACTGCAAATGTACAACCATCCCTTGAGTTCACTGAAGACTGCAGGAGTGGGGATTCATGAAGAATCCAGACAATACAATGTGGTTTTGAAGAGCATTGATTGTAGTATCAGTGCTATAGAGAGATAACAAAAGGAATTTGCGAGAGAGCGAGAGAGAGAGAGAGACATAGAGACAGGTTGCAGGTGAGAATGAGAATGTCTGCAGACTAGATGTTTCCGTAACACAGGAACACTAATCACCACAAGGAACAGTGGAATGGGACTCATAAATCAAGGGGGAAGGTGCCTCCGGTCACAAGACACCGACTGGATCTCTTAATTATAAAGAATTTCTCAGTGTTGAAACAGCCTGTTAAAATGTTCAGTTTTTATTAATTGCCTGCATCCATGCAGAACGTTGATCGAAGTTGGATGAATGACTGAGGTTTGAAAATCTAAGTTTGAGCATATTCATTTCTTAAAACTCACTTTTTGAAAGCAAAAAAAAAGACTTAAAGACAGCATTTATTTCAAAACGAGATGTTAATCATTTGCTTTATCTTTTTCAAACTCCAAGTCACAATAAGTATCAAAATAATGTGACACATACGTGAACTATAATTAGTAAGTATTTCACACTGTAGAGGAGGGAGAGCATTACTTAGCAAACTGGATTGGAATATGCATTGAGGTTCAGGGTCAGTACAAAATGGGGAGTGATGGGATTGGGGATGTCACTGCTTGTTTCTTTTGGGATCTAACCTTGAATATACTGTCATCTAAAAATCCAGGATGTAAGTTTCAGGGTTGTGAGCTGTTAAGGGGGATGCATAAAGTCAAAAGAAGGGATGGAATAGTATGAGGAATTTACAGTGAGACCATTAAGTGTGTAATGAAGTCTGGGGCCACTTCTATTGCCCCCATGTTTTCCAAGGGGTTGCCATTGCTACTGTATCATGTGGAAGGGCAAGTGAACGAATCATCTTACCCTTTTCTGCCATACTCAGGGTGTTCAGTGTCCCTAATTACCACCCTCAGCAAGGCTCCTGGCAGATTGTAATTAATGGTTAATAAATCTTGATCATGTAACTTGGGTTGTGTGAATGGTACTGAAAACAACAAATGCTGGAGATCACGACGGGTCAGGCAACATCCATGGAGAGAGAGCACGTCAACATTCCGAGGCTAGATGATTCTTCGGAGCTGAAGTGAAATGTGGATTGGGTGCCCCTTGTCCTCACTTTCTATCCCACCAGCCTCTGCATTCAAAGGATCAGTCTCCACCATTTCAGACAACTGCAGCAGAATGCTACCACCAAACACATCTTCCCCTCACTCCCCCATCTGCATTTTACAGGGGTTATTCCCTCCAGGATACCCTTGTCCATTCATCAATCACTAATACCAACCCCCCTTCCCACAGCATTTTCCCATATAACCGCAGAAGGTGCTCCCTGCTCACCTTCCACTTCCCCTCCTCCCTGCTCACCATCCAAGGGCCTAAACAGACTTTCTAGGTGAAGCAGCATTTCACCTGGACCTGATGAAGAAGCAGTGCTCTGAAAGCTAATACTTCCAAATAAACCTGTTGGACTATAACCTGGTGTTGTGTGATTTTTAACTTTGACTAGTCCAGTCCAACACTGGTGCCTGTACCTCCTCCAATCTTGTGTATTGTATTCACTGCACCCAATGTGGTCTACTCTACATTGGAGAAACCTAACACGGACTGAGTGACCACTTTGTGGAACACCTCCGGTCTGTGCGCAAGCAGGAGCCTGATGTTCCCGTAGCCGGTCACTTCAACACAGCGTCCTGCTCACATGTCTACATGTCTGTCCTCAGCATGCTGCAGTGTTACAGCGATTCCCAGAACAAACTGGAGGAACAACATCTCATCTTCAGACTAGACACTTTACAGTCTTTTGGAGTTAATACAGGCAACCTTGATTATTCGAATTTCAGATTATCCAAACATGATCTCAAGGTCCTGATGCTTGGCTAAACTGTGTTATCCAAACCTTCAATTACCTGAACATTCGATTATCTGAACAAAATTCTCCCAGCCCATGTCGTTCGGATAAACAAGGGTGCCCTGTTCTTTCCAGTCTGGCAGTTAGATACACCATTGTTATGATCATTTAATCTAAACTATCAACATCCTTTCTCCCCAATCACTCCAACATCCCACCCCCTCACCTCAACTATTGCATGAGCACTGACCCCTCCACACTTCACATCAGCTCAGATGAAGAGACATTGAGACTCGGAACGTTAGCTTGCTCTCTCTCCATGGATACTGTCTGACCTGCTCTGATCTCCAGCATTTGTTGTTTTCAGTACAGATTCCAGCAGCTGCAGTAATTTGCTCCTACTGCGTGAATGGCATTGATTTCCTCTCACACTGAGTGTGATTACTGACAGTTACAATTGACTTGGTTTTGTTCCTCACCAAACAGCCAATCTTGCAGTAGTAATCCCCAGGAGGAGGGTCTGGGCACAGGGATCCCCAATCCTGTCACAGCAGCTGGTGAAATTGGCAATCAGCAAATGGTCGAATTTTGCAGTACAGAAGGAGGCCATTCGGCCCATCGTGTCTGTACCAGCTCCTGACACAGCTCCCCAGCTCACCCCACTCTTCAGCCCTATCTCCGTAACCCTCTAACTCCATCCCTTTCAAATACACGCCCAGCTCCCCAGCTCATCCCACACTTCAGCCCTATCTCTGTAACCCTCTAACTCCATCCCTTTCAAATACACGCTCAGCTCCCCAGCTCATCCCACTCTTCAGCCCTATCTCACCCTCTAACTCCATCCCTTTCAAATACACGCCCAGCTCCCCAGCTCATCCCACTCTTCAGCCTTATCTCCGTAACCCTCTAACTCCATCCCTTTCAAATACACGCCCAGCTCTCTTTTGAAACCTCTGATGGAATCTGCCTCCCCCACTCTCCCAGGCAGCACATTCCAAATCCTAACAACTCTCTGAGGAAAGACGTTTCTTCTCGTTTCACTCCTCATTCTCAGTCAGTCTGGAATATGAAGCTAGTCTTCATGATGGTGTCCAAGAAACTATTACTGATTTGTCAGAAAAACCTATCTGCTTCACTGATATCCTTCAGGGAAGAAGACCTGCCTTCCTTACCTGGTCTAGTTGACACATGACTCCAGACTCAGAAATATGGGCGACTCTTAACTGTCTTCTGACATGGTGTAGGAAACCATTCAGTTCAAGGGCATTTAGGGGTTGGCAATTGGTACCCGTGTTTTGATGCCCTCATTCCAGGGAAGGGAATTCCTTGTGGAAGACTAACATTGAGTTTATAGCCCAGAAGCAAGCCATTCAGCCCAACTGGTTCATGCTGGGGTTAATGTTCTGATCAAATCTCCTTCCCATCCGACTTCATCCTCTTCCCACGAGCACGTCTTTATTTCTTCAACCTTAGAGTTTTAGCTAATTTGTCTAAATACTTCAATGTTATTAAGACTGAACTGAGGAGGAATGTCTTCCCTCAGAAGTAGCGTATCTTTGATAATCTCTACCTCAAAGGACTGTAAAAGCTCTGTCATTGAGCAAATTCAAGATAGAAATTAATAGATTTCTGGAAACTAATGATATCAATGAGCAGGAATGTGTTGTTGCAACTTTACAAGGCATTAGTGAGACCACAACTGGAGTATTGTGTAAAGTTTTGGTTGCCTTACCTGAGAACAGATGTAGTTGTAATGGAGGCTATCCATGGGTGGTTCAATATATTAATTCCAGAGATATGGGGTTTGTCTTATGAACAGAAATGGAGCGGTGTCGACCGATACTCTCTGGAGTTTAGAAGAATGGGAGGAGATCTAATTGAGGTCGTTAAGATGCTAAAGGGGATTGACAAAGTCAACGTAGGGAGGGTGTTTCTTCATGTGTGGCAATCTAGAACCAGAGATTATAGTTTCAGGATTGGGGTAGCAGAATTCAAAACAGACATGAGGAGAAATTACTCTGTGGAATTCAGTCCCCTAGAATGGAGTGAATGCTCAGACATTGTGTAAATTTAGGGAGGAGATAGATTATTAATTAGGAATGGGCTGAAGGGTTATGGAGAGTGGGCAGGAAAGTGGAGGCCAAGATGAGATCAGCCAGGAATGTATTGAATAGTGGCGCAGGCCTGAGGGGCTGAATGGCCTCCTCCTGCTCCTAGTTCTTATGTATGTGATTTTTCCAAAATCTTTCTGTCATTTACACTTTTCTCTCAGTGTGTGCAGTGATGGCTGAGGGAAGAGGCTGAGACTGTACAGCACAATGTAATCAGCAACATTTCTGATTGCTGCTTCTCAGATTCCCCCAACTCCTGCAAATATTCTTTACCTGGGTATTAAGTCATCAGGTACTAGTGAGAGATACACTGGGACTTATGTATGGGCTGGCTATTTAACTGGAGTGTGCATTTCCCAGCCTGATCCTATCTCAGCCAATAAGCACAGAGTCTTTAAGGAGCATCAGGATACTGGGAAAGTGTAGGACTTCTCAAAGATCCTGGTAGCTCGAGCGGACAGGGTCAATTGTAAGATTAGATGAACAGTCGCAGGACAACCATGGAAGCGAATTAGAATTAGAATTAGATTTTATTGTAGTATAGAAATACGGGAACACCGTGAAAACTGTACAAAGTTACCATTCACAGGTGTCATCATGACTACAAAGCCATAACTCAAAAAAACCCAATAATTTTTTAAAAACCACAGCAGTAATGGTGATGTCTGGGACATTGTCTGTGCAGTATGATTCCATGAGAATGACTATGTCAAGCTGTTGCATGATTCGCCTGTGAGACAGCTCTTCCAGTTTTGGCACTGGCCCCCAGATGTTGGTGAGGAGATCTTGGCAGGGTTTACAGGGCTGCTCCTGCCACTTCCTGAAGAAGGGCTTATGCCCGAAACGTCGATTCTCCTGTTTCCTGGATGCTGCCTGACCTGCTGCGCTTTTCCAGCAACACATTTTCAGCTCTGATCTCCAGCATCTGCAGACCTCACTTTCTGCTCCTGCCACTGACATTTCCAGTGCCTCAGCCAATGCCAAGTCATCTATCCATTTCGGCTTCGTGTTTTGAGGTTTTTTCAATAGTTGAAACAACTGAGTGGTTTGCTTTGCCATTTCAGAGGGTAGATAATAGCCAACCCCATTGCTGTGGGTCTGGGGTCTCACATTGATCAGGCCAAGTGAGGATGGCAGGTTCTTTGTGTAAATGACATTTGGGAGCCAGGTGAATGTTTAAATAGATTCAGTCAGCGTTAGATTATGTTATACCAGAATTTACTGAATTCAAATTCATCCATCTGCTACATTCGGATTTGAACCCAGGCCCCCAGAATATTCCTTGGGTCTCTTGTTTAGTCACCCAGGAGCGATATTGCAATGCCTCCGCCAATGGGAGTGTGAAGGGTATTTCTTCTGTATTTAACCCCGGGTTGTTCCCAGCTGGGGTATCCGAAATAGAATTATTCTTCAGCTTTGGAGTCAATTAAAAATCAAATTGTTCTGGGAAACTAGCGTTACTGACTTTTCTAAATCCAGTAAGTGCACACTGGAGAAAGAGGGCACAATCTTCAAAATTTGGAGAAATCAGCAGAGCAGATGAAAATTCATTGATAGAAAATTGTCAAAGATTGCCCCAGAGAGAGAATGTGGTTGAGAGAGAGGATTGTGGACTGAAGAAGAGTGTGCAAACACACACTATAACACATCCTACACATCTCTCCCTATTTCCCGTCTGGATGTGTGACTGCTCCAAGGGATTTAATGTTTTATCATTAATGTCTTTATATATTTTGGGATTTAATGTCATCATTTTAATTCAGTTAATTTAAGAGTATATTGATTTGAATAACACCCTCTTTGTCTATATTGCTATATTGGATTCATATGGTTACTTTTTAAATGCCTCCTTCATAAATTTCCTTTCTTATGTTGGTGGGTTTTGGGGGGCCTGGCTCTTTAGGACATCCAGATTGTGAGAGTTACACACATCCAAACCCTCTCCCTGCCGATAGCATAGATCCAACTCACTCATTCTCAAATCAAATCTGGCACTGCCCAGGAGCCCGGTCTGGGCCTCAGGGGCCTGGTCTGGGTCTCAGGGGCCCAGTCTGAGTCTTAGGAACCCTGTCTGGATCTCAGGAGCCCAGTCTGGGTCTCAGAACCCTGGTCTGGATCTCGGGACCCAGTCTGAGTCTTAGGAGCCCAGTCTGGATCTCAGGGGTCTGGTCTGAGTCTCAGGGGCCCGGTCTGGGTCTCAGGGGCCTGGTCTTGGTCACAGCACACTGGTCTGGGTGTCAGGGGCCTGGTCTGGGTCTCAGGAGCCTGGTCTGGGTCTCAGGGGCCCGGTCTGGGTCGCAGCACCCTGGTCTGGGTCTCAGGGGTTTGGTCAGGGTCTTAGGACCCTGGTCTGGGTCTCAGGGGCCTGGTCTGGGGCTCAGGGGTCCGGTCTGGGTCACAGCACCCTAGTCTGGGTCTCAGGGGCCCGGTCTGGGTCTCAGGGGCCTGGTCTGGGTCACAGCACACTGGTCTGCGTCTCAGGACCCCGGTCTGGGTCTCAGGGGCCTGGACTGGGTCACAACACACTGGTCTGGGTCTCAGGGGCCCGGTCTGGGTCGCAGCACCCTGGTCTGGGTCTCAGGGGTTTGGTCAGGGTCTTAGGACCCTGGTCTGGGTCTCAGGGGCCTGGTTTGGGGCTCAGGGGTCCGGTCTGGGTCACAGCACCCTAGTCTGGGTCTCAGGGGCCCGGTCTGGGGCTCAGGGACCTGGTCTGGGTCTCAGGGGCCCAATCTGGGTCTCAGGGGTCTGGTCTGGATCTCAGGGGCCCGGTCTGGGTCTCAGGGGCCTGGTCTGGGTCACAGCACACTGGTCTGGGTCTCAGGACCCTGGTCTGGGTCTCAGGGGCCCGGTCCGGGTCTCAGGACCCTGGTCTGGGTCTCAGGGGCCCGGTCTGGGTCTCAGGGGCCTGGTCTGGGTTTCAGGACCCTGGTCTGGGTCTCAGGAACCTGGTCTGGGTCTCAGGGGCCCGGTCTGGGTCTCAGGGGCCTGGTCTGGGACTCAGAGGCCTGGTCTGGGTCTCAGGGGCCTGGTCTGAAATGACAGAGTTGTGAGCTTTGAGAGAGCAATGGTTGCTATGGTCATCTGACTGAGTTTGAACAGCTGTGTTCTCTCTCTGACAGGCCCTCAACTCTCTCAGTTCTCACTGAAGGGTCAACACAATTTTCTAATCCTAAATTAGGGTCAGAGTGGGAGTGAGTTTGGGAAGTAATATTCTCATCTCAGGGAGCAATCACCGAAATGTCTCCAGTGCAAGTTCCTTAAATATGGAGACATCACTCTCTAGTCCAGATCTGGTTCTTCAGAACTAAAGAAGGGTCAACATTAACTGTCTCTCTTTTCACGGAAGTTGCCAGACCTGCTGAGTTTCTCCAGCAGTTTTGGAGTTTGTTCCAGCAAACCATTTGCTTTCTGAATCACTTGTTGGTTTCTTCATGCTAATGTCCTGATTTCCCTATTTCAGTATACTCAAGTTCCTCTGAACACCAACCTTTACAAGTTAGATTTCTTTAAAAAATAGTCTGTTTTCTATTCTTATGACAACAGTGAAAATCTCACCCTGCCCCACATTATCCTCCACCTGATACTTTGATGAAGCAAATGAAGTTGTCAGTGGTACATGGGCGAACAATCATATTTTCTGTACCACAGGCAAGCCACACTGAATGGTACCCCCACTATTTACATACATAGAGTTTCAGCTGTCATTTCAATCAGGGCCACTGTGTATCATCTGTTTAAAGCCTGAACTGTCCTGTTGGAAGAGAAGGAGAAACATTCTTTAGGTTTGAATAATTTAACAATTGCTTTTCCAGAAATCTCTGATTTCCTCCTGCCAGGAAGACTGACATCTTTTGAGGAGAGTGAATGAAGGAGCCGGAATACCCCAGGATCGCTGCTATGTTTAGGCGAGGCCAGATCCAGGTTCTAGAGCAGCAGCTAAGTCCAGGCAATGAAGCCAGAGTGTCTGAGGACTTGCCAATGAACAGTCAGTGGAGGCAGAGGGCCTGGACCCTTCTCCTTGGATTGAGACACAGTGTCAGTAAAGTCTTGGTTGTCTTTTTTGAGGGAGTCACCCCTTAGCTGAAGAAAGTAACAATGAGATAAAGCTGTCAACGTATTTCACTCAGTGCATCAATGACACACAATGACAGTAAGTTTAATCACAGTTAGAGGAAGCATTTCCTCCCACTGATGAAAATCAGAGCTAATGAGTGAAGCAGAAAGCGAATGGTATCCTGAAGTCTCAGCTCTTGCCAACTATACCTGGTAGAGAAGAATGGGATATTGGACAAGTCCTCTGGGAGTGTTACAGACTACATTCCATCAACAGCCACAAATGGTAGATGCCCTAGTGAGGCCTCATCTAGAGTACTGTGTCCAGTTGTGATCATCCTACTATAGGAAGGATATTATTAAACTGGAGAGGATTCAAAAAAGATTTACTAGGATATTTCTGGGAATGGAGGTTTTGAGATATAAAAATAGACTGGAAAGCATGGGACTTTATTTACTTGAGTTGGAGATTGAGGGGTGATATTTATAGAGGTAATGAAATCAGGAGGAGTATGGATAAGGTGAATGACTGGGGTCTTATCCCTAGAGTGGGGTAGTGTAAAACTCGGGGGCATATTTTAAAGGAGGGGAAAAGGATATGAGGGACAACTATTTTTACACAGAGAGTGGTTCAAGTATGGATTGAACTGCCAGAAAATGTGGTGTATGCAGGTACAGTTACAAAATTTAAAGAGACATTTGGGTAAGCACATGCATAGGAAAGGTTTAGAGAGATATGGGTCATGTTTAGTTTGGGAACATGGTCAGTGTAGACTGGTTGGACCAAAAGGTCTGGTTCCTTGCTGGATGACTCTATGACTATGCCTTTAACATGTGAAAAGTCACATATTTTTGAGATAAAAAGGGACTTCCAGACCTACCGGATGAAATCTCAGGCCTTCAACACAGATTCCTAAACATTGAAACTTCAAGAAGGGAAACGATGCCCCATTGTTATTAACAGGAGCCAACTATCTGCACAACATCTTCCCAACAGTGCCCAGGGAACATTAATATAAACACTGTGCATTGAGACAAAAACATCAAACCTCAGAAATAGCCAATCAAAAGATGGTTCATCAATTACAAGCAGCCTGTGGGCTGGAAGGCAATGGCTTAGTGATATTATTACTCATCTCAGGGAGATAATGGACTTGAATGTGTGGCTGGGGAACTGGTGCAGGAAGCAAAGATTTAAATTGTTGGATCACTGGGGTATGTTTAGCGGTAAGGATAAATTATACAAGAGGGACGGGATGCACCTTAATAGGTGGGGGACCAGCATTCTGGCAGGTAGGTTTGCCACTGCAACACAGCTGCGTTTAAACTAAATAGTGGGGGGGGGAGGGAACAAACTGGAAGTTTAAGAAGGAAGTTAAAGGGAAAGTTAAAACAAGAGAAGTCAAGAAAGACAACGAAATCAATGGAGCAGAAAATTCAAAAAAGGATCACGTCGTAAGATCAAGTGAACTAGGGATTGATAGGAAGGGTGAGGGGAGTAACAAATTAAAAATATTATATATGAATGCACGAAGCATTAGAAATAAGATGGATGAGCTTGAGGCTCATTTGGAAATTGGCAGTTACGATGTTGTGGGGATAACTGAGACGTGGCTCCAAGTAGACAGGGCCTGGGAAATGAATATTCAAGGCTATACGTGCTATCGTAAGGACAGACTGACGGGCAGAGGGGAGAGGGTGGCCCTGTGGGTAAGGAATGATATTCAGTCCCTTGCGCTGGGGGACCTAGAATCAGGGGATGTAGAGTCAGTATGGATAGAGCTGAGAAATTCTAAGGGTAGAAAGACCCTAATGGGAGTTATCTACAGGCCCCCAAACAGTAGTCTGGATGTAGTGTGTAAATTGAATAAGGAGCTGAAACTAGCCTGTTGCAAAGATATTACTACAGTTGTTATGGGGGATTTCAACATGCAGGTAGACTGGGAGAATCAGGATGGTACTGGACCCCAAGAAAGGGAGTTTGTGAAGTGCCTCCAAGATGGATTCTTAGAACAGCTGGTGCTGGAGCCTACCAGGGAGAAGGCAATTCTGGATCTGGTGTTGTGCAATGAACCGGATTTGATCAGGGACCTCGAAGTAAAGGAGCCATTAGGAGGTAGTGACCACAATACAATAAGCTGTAATCTGCAGTTTGAAAGGGAGAGGGTAGAATCGGAAGTGACAATATTTCAGTTGAATAAGGGGAACTATGAAGTTATGAGGGAGGAGCTGGCCAATGTTCAATGGTGCAATACCCTAGCAGGGATGGCAGTGGAACAACAAAGGCAGGTATTTCTGGGTATAATGCAGAAGATACAGAATCAGTTCATTCCAGAAAGGAAGAAAGATCCTAAGGGGAGGCAGGGGTGGCCGTGGCTGACGAGGGAAGTTAAGGAGCATATAAAGACAAAAGGGAAAAAGTATAACATAGCAAAGATGAGTGGGAAATCGGAGGACTGGGATGCTTTTAAAGAACAACAGAGGATTACTAAAAAGGAAATACGCAAAGAAAAAATAAGGTACGAAGGTAAACTGGCCAAAAATACAAAGAAGGATAGTAAAGGCTTTTTTAGGTAAGTGAAAAGAAATAAAATGTTAAGATTAAAATTGGGTCCTTGAAGACAGAAACGGGTGAATTTATTAC
>NC_057735.1:1158375-1179048 GCF_004010195.1 Chiloscyllium plagiosum
GGGAAGACACAAGCAATCTCCCAGATGTAATAGTGGCTGAAGGACCTGGGGTAATGGATGAACTGAAGGGAATTTATATTCGACAGGAAATGGTGTTGGATAGACTGTTAGGTCTGAAGACTGTTCAGTCCCTGGTACCTGATGGTCTTAAGCAGATGGCTGGAGAAATCATGGATACATTGGTAACCATTTTCTAATGTTCTATAGATTCAGGATCAGTTCCTGCGAATTGGAGGGTGGCTAATGTTGTCCCACTTTTCAAGAAAGGAGGGAGAGAGAAAATAGGGAATGAAAGACCAGCGAGCCTGACATCAAGGGTGGGAAAGATGCTGGAATCACTTATAAAAGATGAAATTATGACTCATTTGGATAGCAATAAACAGGAAATTATAGACCAGTTAGTCTGACCTCAGTGGTGGGAAAAATGCTGGAGTCAATGATAAAGGATGAAATTATGACACATCTGGATAGCAGTAACAGGATAGTCAGAGTCAGCATGGATTTATGAAGGGGAAATCATGCTTGACTCATCTTCTGGAATATTTTGAGGATGTAACTCTGAAGATGGACAAGGGAGATCCAGTGGATGTAGTATACCTGGACTTTTAGAAAGCCTTTGATAAGGTCCAACATAGGAGGTTAGTGAGCAAAATTAGGGCACATAGTATTAGGGGCAAAATACTGACATGGATTGAAAATTGGTTGGCTGATAGGAAACAAAGAGTAGTGATAAACGGCTCCCTTTTGGAATGGCAGGTGGTAACCAGTGGTGTGCCGCAGAGATCAGTGCTGGGACCGTAGCTTTTTACAATGTACATTAATGATATAGATGAAAGTATTAAAAGTAATATTAGCAAATTTGCTGATGACACAAAGCTGGGTAGCAGGGTGAAATGTGAGGAGGATGTTAGGAGAATACAGGGTGACCTGGACAGGCTAGGTGAGTGGACAGATGCATGGCAGATGCATTTTAATGTGGATAAATGTGCGGTTATCCACTTTGGTGGCAAGAACAGGAAGGCAGATTACTACCTAAATGGAGTCAAGTTAGGTAAAGGGGCAGTACAACGAGATCTAGGTGTTCTTGTACATCAGTCAATGAAAGCAAGCATGCAGGTACAGCAGGCAGTGAAGAAAGTAAATGCTGGCCTTCATAACAAGAGGAATTGTGTATAGAAGCAAAGAGGTCCTTCTGCAGCTGTACAGGGCCCTGGTGAGACCACACCTGGAATATTGTGGTCTCCAAATTTGAGGAAAGACATTCTGGCTATTGAGGGAATGCAACGTGGGTTCACGAGGTCAATTCCCGGAATGGCGGGACTATCTCACGCTGAAAGATTGGATCGACTGGGCTTGTATACCCTTGAGTTTAGAAGGCTGAGAAGGGATCTGATTGAGACGTGTAAGATTATTGAAGGATTGGACACTCTGGAGGCAGGAAGCATGTTTCCGCTGATGGGTGTGTCCCGAACCAGAGGACACAGTTTAAAATTAAGGGGTAGGCCACTTAAAACAGAATTGAGGAGAAACGTCTTCACCCAGAGAGTGGTGGGTGTGTGGAATGCTCTGCCCCAGAAGGCTGTGGAGGCCAAGTCTCTGGATACTTTCAAGAAAGAGTTGGATACAGCTCTTAAGGATAGTGGAATCAAGGGTTATGGGGATAAGACAGGAACAGGATACTGATTGAGAATGATCAGCCATGATCATAATGAATGGTGGTGCTGGCTCAAAGGGCAGAATGGCCTATTCTTGCTATTATTGTCTATTGTCTATTGTCATCTATTAATCTAGAGACCCAGGCAACATTCAATAAAAAAAACAAAATTAAGAGTCTAATGATGACCACAAAACCATTGTCAATTGTTGTAAAAAGCCCATCTGGTTCACAAAGGCTCTTTAGGGAAGGAATACTTACCGGGTCTGGCCTACATTTGACTCCAGACGCACAGCAACGTGTTCGACTCTTGAGTGCCCTCTTGGCAATTAGGGATGGGCAATAAATACTGGCCTAGCCTCATCCCACAAATGAATAAAAAAAACTTAAAACCCTAATTCCCTTATAAAAGTCACGAGAGTCCTATAAGAGCATAGGATTGCTCTCTCATTAAAGAGAGATGACTGGTGATGGTTTAACCTGAGGGTGACCATGTGCCAGGTCAGGGGAGGTGATGAGAACAAGATCCTTCATGGTCACCTCAGTCTGTGTGGGAATTAAACCCATGTTGTTGGAATTAACCCAGTATTGCAATTCAGCCATCCAGCCAATTGAGCTAACTAACCACTGCCCTTTACACACTCACACATACAAAGAGACACAGACTGAGCTGGGGGGTAAAAATGACATGGTGTTAGGGGTGGAGGGAAAACTGGGAGACCAGCTCTGTGGTTCCTGCTCACAGGGATTGCTAAGATGATTGTTATGATTCTTGAGCTGGTCAGATGCTGGCCTCCTTCTCTGAAGGATTCCATTGGTTTTCAAGAGGCTACCGCATTCACAAAAGGTCTTTGACTTATCTATTAAAAATCACAGCTTACAGCTGAAGGAAACAGAAACTTTTTTTTTGTCTTAACAACTCTGGCCAACATTTATTGCCTGTCCCTAACCGCCCTGAGAAGGTGATGGTGAGGTACCTTCTTGAACCACTGCAGTCCACCTGCTATAGGTTGACCCACAATGCCAATATCCTTTCTCTGCATATCTAATTACTGTTCAATTATATTCCTATTCTGGTACTTCATCATATTTCCTTACTCCAGTGATTAACCCCTGCTTTTGTTGAAAGACTACCTGTTGCAGTTTTACTCACAAACTTGTTTTATCTCTGCACCGTGTTGCAGATTTTCCTGTCCATGCATGTTTTTCCCTCCAGAGCTTCACAAAATTCAAATGAGTGAACAGAGATCGTACCTGGCTCATCAGAGGAACTGCCTTTCCCAATCTGATCCTTTCTGATTTCCTCAAACAATTTGCAATTTAGTTTTATTTATATCCTTGTATTAATATAGGTCAGGTCAGGTTCTGGCTCTACTGCCTGTGTTGTGCTGTGTGATTCTCTGATTTATATGTTAATAACAAACAGCAGCTTGTGTACTGACACCTGGAGACTGGATTCAGACAGCTTCATGCTCAGACTCATGTTTGAGGTTAAATGACTCATTGCTCACACACAACCTCCCCATTTACATTGGTTTATTTATGCTTTGGTTACAATTCCACAAGTGTCAGCCTTCTGAGTGTTGGGACTAGAAAACAGATAAATATCAAGAATGTAAGCATGAATCTGTCTGTGTTGCCTCAGTCCACAGACACTTCCCACAGCAGCAGAGCGTAGGCTGCAGAAAGTGAAGATAAAACATACAGAAACATGAAGAATTACAGAAAGCCTACAACACAGAAGCAGATCAATAGGCCCATTATGCTAATGTCTGTGTCTAGAATCCACCTGAACCTCCTTTCACTCGTCTCATATATCCCTCTAATCCCACCCTATCCCATGCGTAGTTGTTCCCATCCTGTCCCCATAACCTTTCATGTCTGGTTTAATCCTAAATTTTCCTGTCAGTTCCAGGTTGTCTCCCTCCTTGCAATTTGAATCTTGATTCTCTTCTGGTACAGTACATTGGGTCTCCATCTTTTAACAGACTAACCATCCTTCCTTACTTTATGTTAGAAGGTTTGTGGAGAAGCCCTGGTACTCTCTGGCGTTGAGACCATTAGCACTTGGATTTCTGCTTGGATCGGGATAGACTACATTTTTGGTCCATTTCTTTGCCCATTGGAATTATCAGCCAAGGTGGATCTTGGCACAGAACATACCTGTCCACAGACTGATGGGTAGGGGCAGTCAAACCAACTGAAACGTTGGCTGATAATTCCTGCAGTAATTCAAGATGCAAGCAATGCCCATTGTCCCTGGAGATTAATGTTTGGCAAAGACCATTTTGGGCGATTTGAGAGCTGTGCAATCCATTCTATTTCCCAAACTATGAGCCATCTCTGACTGTTTATTCCACACAAACCGAAGGCAGGAACATTTCTGAATGATTTGAGTCGCAGGTGTGTTTCTTTACAGTTCGCACCAAAGAGTTTTGCAGACCAAATAAATTATTTTTAGAATTTTTCTACTCCATTGAATTTTTTTGGCTCTTTTTGGAAGTTGCACAGTGTTGCAGTTTTCTCAGTCAGGATGAGATGATTTCTGGTGTTAACATATTAACTGATTTTACTGAGGTATTTGTATTGCTGCAGAAGTGGCAAGGCTTGGAAATAAACACGGATTGGTTTAAGTTTCACTGAATCTTAAACTTCACACAGAGATTTGATATTAATATCACAAGGACAGAGAGCCTTTATTATGGATTACGTTTCCCCCCCCCCCAACTCCCCTCGGCAGCCAAACTAGTCTTTAACTTGAACCATAACATCAAAAGGATTCATCCAACCGCAGACTATTTCCAATCATTTATCCTCTCTTACCTCACCCACAGACTGACTGATGGACTGTAATTAAACAAATGAACTTGTCATTTCTACAGCAGGAATGTCACAAAGTGCATTACAATTGATAAAGTTAAAAATCACACAATGCCAGGTTACAGTCCAACAGGTTTATTTGGAAGCACTAACTTTCGGAGCGTTGCTCCTTCATCAGGTGGTTGTGGAAAATAACACCATAAGGCACAGAATTTATAGCAAAAGATTACAGTGTTGTGCAACTGAAATAATATATTGAACTAACCTGGGGGGGTGTAAATCCCAGAACTTTTACATATTAATGAACCAAAACCAGCAACTCATTCTAAAAGACGAGAGACTTAACAACAATCTAGGGTTGTTCAATATATCATTTCAGTTACATGTCACTGTAATCTTTTGCTATGAATTCTGCGTCTTATGATCTTATTCTCCACAACCACCTGATGAAGGAGCAGCGCTCCGAAAGTTAGCGCTTCCAAATAAACCTGTTGGACTATAACAGTGTTGTGTGATTTTTAACATTGTCCATCCCAGTCCAACACCGGCCTCTCCACATCCTGGTTACAATTGATAAGCTCGTCAGTAAACACAGTCACCGTTGTAATGATGGAAATACAGCAACTAATTTCAACTACAAACAGAAATGTGGTCCATAAGACATAGGAGTGGAAGTAAGGCCATTCGGCCCATCGAGTCCACTCTGCCATTCAATCATAGCTGATGGGCGTTTCAACTCCACTTACCCGCATTCTCCCCGTAGCCCTTAATTCCTTGTGACATCAAGAATTTATCAATCTCTGCCTTGAAGACATTTAGCGTCCTGACCTCCACTGCACTCTGCGGCAATGAATTCCTCAGGCCCACCACTCTCTGGCTGAAGAAATGTCTCCGCATTTCTGTTCTGAACTTACCCCCTTTAATTCTAAGGCTCTGTCCACGGGTCCTAGTCTTCTCGCCTCACGGAAACAATTTCCTAGCATCCACCCTTTCCAAACGAGGCAATTCAATCATGCAGTAAGCTTCTAAATGAATTGACCTCTATGTATTGAAATTTGCCATTGGAATTATATACAGGACCATTGAGATCTAGAATCGCACAGTAGCCACTGAGAGGGAATTCCATTTGTGGTCTTTGCACACTCTCTATTTTTTCATCCGTATCCACTGCCTGGAAATACCTTGGCATAAAAGTCTGCTTTCCAGCAGTAAAGATGCCCATTAGTGAACCTCTAAAAGAGATTCTTCCTCTTTTGATTGAGGATCTGAGGTAGAAATGCAAAAAATATTTAAGGAGGTTCATTGGGTATGAAGCCACATATGTCAAGATTAGAGTGGTGCTGAAAAAGCACAGCAGGTCAGACAGCATCCAAGGAGCAGGAAAATTGACGTTTCAGGCAGGAGCCCTTCATCAGGAATGAGGCCATTTGATTTTAACCCTATGAAGCCACATATGGCCTAGAGGAAACTTTGTTCCATGTTTATGCTATTTACTTTCATTTGCAGCTCCTGTTTTATTATTTAAAGAGGTTGTCATTAGTTCTTTTGTAGTTGCACTTCAGCCCCACATTCTGAGCTCAGGGGTTATGCTGACTAAAGGACCAGGTTTGTTCCTGGGCCCAGCTAATGTGGCCATTAACAGGTTCAGGCAGCGGGCGTTTGTGAGGACAGACATGCACATTTTGTTGTCTCACTCCATTTAAACAATCCCCTTACTAAATCCATGTTGACTTGTTCTAATCCGACCCTGCTCTTCCAAGAATTTAGAAACCTTATCCTTAATGATGGATTCTAGAATTTTACCAACAACCGAGGTTAGGCTAATTGGCTTATAATTTTCCATCTTTTTGTCTTGATCCTTTCTTGAACAAGGGGGTTACAACAGCGATCTTCCAATCATCCGGGACTTTCCCTGACTCCAGTGACTTTTGAAAGATCTCAACCAATGCCTCCGCTATTTCCTCAGCCACCTCCCTCAGAACTCTAGGATGTAGCCCATCGGGGCCAGGAGATTTATCAATTTTAAGACCTTTAAGGTAACAATAGGATAGTGTGTTTTGAGTATGATCGATTGTGACAAAGGTTTCATTCTTTGTTGCAGACGATGGGAATGAAGGAGCAAAAGATTATTTGTTGTCAAGAGAAGATACTGCAGCATTCCCGCAACAGACATCTTCCCAAGAGGTTAGAGGTCACAGTTCAATGGGAGATGCTATAACAGGTGAGTTCAATCAGTTAGCAAAATAGGGAGTTTGCTGAAGTTCAAAACATGTCATAATCCTCAAATCGCCGAGATGGAAAACAAAATTGTTGCTCCTGATTTTCAAAAGATTCCAGCTGGGGTATTGAAATGGGGAGATGATGGTGCCATGGTAATGTCACTGCATCAGGAATAAAGAAGTTCAGAGTAAGGCTCTGGGACATGGATTGGAATCCTCCCACCACAGCTGGTGAAATCTAAACTCAAACAATCAATTGGCCTGCAGTTGAAAGCTAGTCTCAGTGATGGTGACCATAGAGTCAACCTTGTGTTTTCTCGGTTGAATACAAGTTGAATTGAGTTTTCTGGAATGTATGTTGCTGTGAGACCTAGCCTCATATCTTATCAAACACGTCTCATTAACTATCACCTCGGCCTTAGGGTGCTCCTCTTATCTGACCTCTTACGCATTCCACCATGTTCCATATGCAGAATAACTTGGCACTGCCAAACTGTCCTGCAATGGACTGACAGCCCTGTTGCTGGTGCCATGTTTAAAGGCCCATTGAGCACCCAGAGAAGCTCTGTCAGTCTGGAGCTGCCCTCCACAGTTGCTGCAAACAGGGCAGAGGGGATAAATAGGCACCCCTCTGTGTGGACACAGACATAAAGGTCCTGGTGAAGGGGTGGAGTACAGTCCTGTTGTCCTTCTCCCCCCAGCATCTGTGAAACAGAATGAGTTAATATTTCCAGTCCAGTGATTCTTCTTCAGATGCTGCCAGACCTGTGAGTTTCTCCAGCAGTTTCTGTTTTAGTTGCAGCCCTGTGGGAGCCTGGCATCTCTGACTGAGGGGGGCGATGTGCAGAAATGTAGTTATGGAGTGAGTCTCAGAGACAGTGAGCGCTCTGACAGAGAGTGACAATCCCACTTGGAGATACAGCCTGGGGCAGTCCCTGGGCTGGGGGAATTTGGGGGCTTTGGGTGTCCCTAAGCTCACAGTGTAGTTGCTGCAGCATTACAGTGAGAGTTACTGGGGCAGTCCAAGGGGCAGCATTGAAGGGCAGAGTGGCCTCTAAGTGGCCTCCAGAAATGCGACAGGAAGGTTGTTATGGGCTGGCACATGCCATAGAATCATAGAATCCTTACAGTGTGGAAGCAGGCTGTTCGGCCAATCTAATCCACACCCTGAAGAGCATTCCACTCAGATCCAAACTTCCTACCATGTCCGAGTAACCCTGCATTTACAATGGCTAACCCACCGAGCCTGCACATCCCTGGACTGTGGGAGGAAACAGGGAACACTCAGGGTAAACCCATGCAGACACGGGGAGAATGTGCAAACTCCACACAGTCACTCGAGGGTGGAATCAAACCCAGGTCCCTAATGCTGTGAGGCAGCAGTGCTAACCACTGAGCCACCGTGCCACACATGTCGGATGCTAACATCATTGGATGTAGTGAATGTGTGACCAGTGCCCTGAGATGTTGGTACCTAGTTTCCAACAGCAAGGGTCACCAGGTACCCAATTTGATTTCTACACCGAGAACTGTCAACGTCAAGTTTGCTCAGCAAATTTGGTAATATGGGAAGCTGAATATTCAGAAGGTGAGTTGAGGTGTTAATAAAGCATATAACAAGTGCTAGTCCCCCTCAAACTGGCAACACGCCTCTGCTGAGGAAGATATTCACCTCACCACTTGTGAAAATCAGAAAGGATGCAGAGAGCTGCTTCTGGAATTCTCAGGGGATTTTCCCACCACTGTCCATTCAAGCCCTGATACAATTCCACCCACAATGGACTATCACCGCTAGTTGCAGAAACCAAATCAGGTTTCCTCGGGTCTTTGTGGGAGGGAATCAGCCATCCTTAACTGGTCTGGATTATAGGAACTTTCATACCCAAAGCAAGAACTCTTATCCCCCTCTGAAATGGTCGAGTAAGCCACTCATTTCAATGGCAATTTGCTTGCCTTGCCAGTGGTGCCTGATTAAAACAAGATTTCATATACTCCCCCAATAGCCACCTGTCATGTAATTTTATGCTCTCCAATACTGAGGATGCTGTCTGCTGCTGAGATACAGTTCCATAAACTCTCTGGTACTTTCTCCAAGCAGCTTTCCCCCATCAGTGCCCTTTGACAAGATATTGATTATGGGTTGGGAATCAAAGTGAAAATAAATGATAAGATATTGGATCAGAAGTAGGCCATTCAGCCGGTCAAGTCAATAAGATGCTGGATGATCTGAGCATCCCCTACTCCACTTGCCCACCTTTTCTCTATAACCCTCGATTCCCTTCTGATTAAAAATCTGTCTATCTCAGCCTTAAATATACTGTACTTAATAACCTCAAGAGACCTCTGCAGAAGAATTCCACAGATTCACTGCCCTCTGAGAGAAGAAACTCCTCCTTATTTCTGTCTTAAATGAGCTAACTCCTCTTCAACTGAGAGTATTCCATCTGGTCCTAGAGTCTTCCACAAAAAGAAACAACCTTTCAGCATCTACCCTGGCAAGCCACCAAAGAATCTTAGATGTTTCAATAAAGTCACCTTGTCCAGTGAGTACCGGGTCAACCGCCTCAACCTCTCCTCATGAAACAGTCTCCCCATGACTGGTTTCAGTCAGGTGAACCTGTTCTGGGCTGCCTCTAGTGCCAGTATATCTTCCCCTAGGTACGGGGCCCAAATCGTTCATTGTATTCTTGCTGTGGTCAAACCAATGCTTAGTATAGCTTTGACAAACCTCCCTGCTCGTTGCCTTTGAAGGAAAAGCCAGTATTCCATTTGCCATTCCTATTACCCTCTAAACTTGGGTACAAGCTTTTCGTGTCTCATCTTCAAAGACTCCTGAAATCCTTCTGTGCTGCAGCTTTCTGCAGTCTTTCCCCATTTAAATAATAATCAACTCTTCTATTCTTCCTTCCACATCCCATAACCTCACATTTCTCTACATTACATTCCATTTGACAAGTTTCTGCCCCGCACTGAACCCTGTCTGTATCCCTGTGTAGACTCTTTGTACCATCCTCACCCCTTGCCTTCCCACCTACTTTTGTATCATCCACAAATTTGGCGACAGTACCTCACGCTTTGTAAATCATCAATATATATTCTAAATAATTGCAGCCCCAGCACTGTATCCTGCCAAGGTCTGCTAGTTGCAGACTGCAATGCCCCCTTTATCCCAACTCTCTGTCTTCAGTCAGTCAGTCCTGGTGATGCCTTGGCAGTGAAAGAATTTTCTGTGAGAAAGCTGGACAAAATAATTCAAAGCAGTTTAAAGACGCTGTTTTACTCTAAAGTACTCTTTAGTATTTAGTATCTTTGACTGCCAACATATGGCTTCTATTGCTAAATGGCAATATCACAAGTTCCACAATGGTTTCCACTGAAAGCGACAGAAACAGACTGAATTTTCCTCAGTCCAAAAGCATCAACGCCAGCAGGACAGATGGCCGTGTAGCTATCGGGAGTGTTGATGGTGATTTCAAAGTACAACCATCACATGAACAAAGAGGATCCTTGACCTAACTTAGAATTAAATCGCATTGTATTTTAAAGAGGCACCAGAAGGGTTAATGATGATAGGGGAACCAGTGGGACCATCATGATGGCCATGAAAGAAGTGCAGCAAGCATTTACAACAGGAAAGGTTCTTGGACCCAATACATCTTCCAGTTTCATGGATAATGATTCGGAGATGCCAATGTTGGACGGGGTGTACAAAGTTAAAAATCACACAACACCAGGTTATAGTCCAACAGGTTTAATTGGAAGCACTAGCTTTCGGAGCGACGCTCCTTCATCAGGTGATTGTGACAATCACCCACAAACTCTCTTCCCTCAATCCCACAACTCCATCTTTTCCCCATATCCCTCAGGTGCACTGACATATTTTTCTGTTATATATATCAACTTGACCAGCCTGGAGAAAGCACGAGAATGGACATCGACTCGGTGAATGACTGTGAATGACTTGGAGGGGAACCTGCAGGCAGTGGTGTTCCCATGTATTTGCTGCCCCTTCCTTCAAGTTGGAAGTAGTCATGGGTTATGGAGGGTGCTATCTCAAGAATTTTGGTGAATTTCTACAGAGCAACTTGTAGGTTGCATAAACTGCTGCTACTGAGCATCAGTGATGAAGACAGTGGACGCTTGTGGATGTGGTGACAATTCTATTAAAGATCAATGATATTGCTGTGGATCTGAAGTCAGATATAGGCCAGACCAGGTAAGAATGGCAGATTTCCTTCACTGATGGTCATTAGTGAGCCAGACGCGTTTTTCCAACAATTGACAATAGTTTTATGGTCATCAGCAAATTCTTAATTCCAGGTATTTTTAATGAATTCAAATACCACCACCTACCATTCAAACCTGGATCCCCAGAATATTAGCTGAGTTTCTGATTAATAGTCTGTCAATAATACCATTAGAGTTTTAACTCCCCCAAAAAAGATGTAGGGAGATTTTCCTGGATGTAGTGAAGGAGGTTCCCTTCTTGATTATGAAATGACAAATCCAGCTACACGTTAAATACAAAGTTTCACATCTTCATGCGTAAGAGTTGTCAATTTTCAGATCAGTTTTCAGTCCAAAACAATGAGTCTGTTAAATATTTTACAGCTCACCTTCAGCCTCTCCTGAGCGTTTCCTTTTAATATGTCAGTGATTTGCTCTGGATCTTATTTCCAGCAGACAATCCCAGCGATCAGTGAAGACCATACCTGTCTGAATCCCCAGTTGATCAGTCACCAGTCCAACCAGATACAGGGCAGAAACTCCAGCAGGAAATTAGGTTTCTGTGTCTGGGTTAAACACTTGGGGAGAATGGTGGATAAGGCCACTTACAAAGGCCACAGTGTCCAGTTGAAACATGGGTTGCTGACAACTTCAGTTCAGTAGTGTTGGTTGTGAAACAGAGGCACAGATGGTGATATGTAGAAAATTGTTTATTGTTTAGTCTGGGTCTCATTAACTTTGCTTTGAATTGCATTCATTCTATCATACCATTCTGTGCGAATACACCCTGTTCCCAAAATATGCTTCTTTTTAATGTAGCTGTATTTGGCAAGCAACCTGAATGAATTGCTTCACTATTATTACATTTCCCAGTTGGTGGTAAGTGGGAACTTGCCAGTCTAAAGGCACACAGTGTGCGTCATAGAGGCGATGTCACGGCATTAGCTGGAGGTAGACCGTGGGGTGCACTGCAATGAAATGTGCCTTAAAAACAGATTTAATTTAAAGGGCAAAACTAACGTTACTGTCTCTGATTGGTCGTCACCAATGAGGGACCATATATAAATGATTACTAGTGAGGTAAAATTGACATTGAACAAATGTAGGGATTGGTGTTTGGAGTAGGTTATTGAAGTAATGAGCCCCAAATAAATGCTTGATCAACCAAAGGAATGGGATGTATAAATAAATAACTCATGTTGTGGTCTAATAATGTCACATCTGATAGAAATCAGGATTTGGGATTTGTGTGGGTTCCAAGCTGAGAAAGTGCTCTCCCTGAAACATCATTGCCTTTTTATTCATTTTTATTTACCCAAAGCTGGGGTGTGGCTGGAACCACACTCAAAGGCAGTGCAGAAGCTGGTGTTAAAATGCAGTCAAAAATAGGCTACACATTCTTCTGTAGATGATGCTGGGTTTTATTGATGACAATCCAAAAGCATTGGGGTCCAGCTTTCTCATGCCAGCAGTTTTTTTTAAATTTCTAGATTTTATTAAACTGAATTCAAATTCTCACAATAGAATTAAAAATCACTTTCACTGGATAATTATTTTAGTCACCTGGATTACTGAACACTATCATATTCCGCTCTGTAACCTGTACTTGGAATAGTTGGGTGACGCAATGTTTTGCAATACTTTCACCTTCAGTCTGAATCCAACCCAGAGTGGCAAATGAACTAATCAAAGCAGAAATTGCTGGAAAAGCTCAGCAGGTCTGGCAGCATCTGTGGAGAGAAATCAGAGTTTCGGGTCCAGTGAGCCTTCCTCAGAACACAGATGTTGCCAGACCTGCTGAGCTTTTCCAGTAATTTATGCTTTTGTTTCTGATTTACAGCATCACCAGCTCCTTTGGTTTTATTGACAAATGAAGAATCTCTTCTGTCAGCTTCTTGTACAGGTCTCACATGGAAAACTATTGTCAATTAACTGTATTAAAATAAGTGGTTAAGAAAAAAAATCACCAGAACTCAAGGTTGGTAGATGTAGTCCCTGAAATATTGAAGTAAGTCAGAGAAGTAGCAGTATATAGGAACTGCTGATAAAATATGTCAGTGGCCTTTAGGATTTTGAATTGTATGATTAACTATTACATTCCTGGTGTAATGCTTCCTGTCAGGCTGAAGTGAAGAGGTAGGTCAGTTAGTCTGACATCGGTTGTGGGCAAACACTCAGAGTAAATGAACAAGCACTTTGAATTTCCTGAGGCTTAATCAAAGATGGGCAGTGAGGAATTATTACAGGGTTATGTATTTAATTAATGTAATCCTGTTTATGAAGTAATGACTGTGTGGAGAAAGGACAATCAAGTAAATGTGGATCTGCTGAAATGATTCAGTAGGATGTCACAGAGATTATGAAAAGTCTTTCACACAAGCAATGTTTAAAGAAAAAGAACATATTGGAATATTGGGTGACACAGTGGATCAAGAGTGGCTAAAACCCAGAAGGCATGCCCTAAACATGCATGCTGGCTCTCTGCAAGAGAAACTCAGCTAGTCTCAGTCTTGACCCCTTTCTCACAGTCCTGCTAATCTTTTCCCTTCAAGCACTTATAGGATGCTCACCTGAAGACTGTAATAAAATCTATCTCCATCATCTTTTCAGGTGATGTACTTTAGATTTTAGTCACTGTCTGTCTCAAATTGAGTGGAGTAGAACATTTTTACTTTGTTTTGATTTAATTTATTATTTTCACACGTACCTAGGTAGAGTGAAAAGTTTTCTTTTGTGTGCAGTACAAGCCGATTGTATAGGAGTTAATATGATGTTGCCTATTATTTTCAAGTTTAAATTGGCTTTGGGCAAGATTGGTTAAATATGTTGATAGCATCAAATTAGTGAATTTGGCAAAGATAGAAAATCACAAAAATGACAAAGATAGAGAGAGCAGAATGGACAGGTCATTGCCAGGGAAAATTGAAAATAGCAAGGTGATGCCTCTGTGGTTGGAAAACAAAGAGGAAGGAATATGCATTCACATGAAAATAGAAATACTTAATCTGAAAGTTCAAATTCACCAAGTCCCTGAAGGTGCAAATTCAGGTAAATGAAGCCATTAAATGGACATTAGTTTTTTGGCTTCAATAACAAAGGTAATCAGAAAAAAAAATCATGGTAAAATTATGCAAGGCACTGGCTCAGCAACAGATAGAGCAGTTTTTAGCACTCTGTTATATGGTAAAGGTAAAGTCAGAGCCTAACAACAATCCCCCATTAGACAGAGAGAACTTTTGGCACTTTAACCTGAGGTATCAGAACACCTCAGGAGAGGGGGGGAGAAGTTCAGAAGGACAGTCTGTCATGGTAGCCTCTGCCAGTGTGGGAATTGAACCCACTCTATTCGCATTATTCTGCATTACAACCAGCTGTCTAGCCAACTGAGCTAACCAATCCCAGCCTGTTGAGGGTGGCTCAGTGGTTAGCACTGCTGCCACACAGCACCAGTCACCTGGGTTCAATTCCTGCTTTGGGTGACTGTGTGGAGTTTGCATATTCTCCCACATCGGTGTGGGTTTCCTCCGGGTGCTGTGGTTTCCTCCCTCAATCACAAAGATGCACAGGTCAGGTGAATTGGCCTTGCTAAATTGCCCATAGTGTTAGATGCATTAGTCAGGGATAAATATAGGCTAGGGCAATGAGTCTGAGTGGGTTGCTCTTCGGAGGGGCGGTGTGGACTTGTTGTGTCGAAGAGCCTGTTCCCACACTGTAGGGAATCTAATCTTAAGCCACCGAGAGGAGACCATGTAGATTGCAGTGCAATAGAAAGAAACCCAGAGGTCATGGGGAAAGGCTTGAAAGACAGGCACAGTCTCTATTGGAACAGCGAATCAGATGAGATTTAATGGACTATTTCAGTATGATTAAATATTTGGATTAATAAGGAAAGATAGTTTTCTTCTTCTTGGGGCATCACTGATGAGAAGGTCATCAATTTAAAGAGACCAAGTAGATAGATTCTGACAAATACGTTTTATGTGATACATTATTGAAGAATAGAAGCGGCAGTAGTAATTGATCTGTAGACGCGGCAGTAGTAATCATTCTGTAGGAGTGGCAGTAGTAATCATTCTGTAGGAGTGGCAGTAGTAATCATTCTGTAGGAGTGGCAGTAGTCCATTCAGCCCCTTGACCCTATTTTGCCATTCTATATCATGACCGACCATCTAACTCAATGTCATATTCCCATGTCATCCCCGTTTCCATGATGTCATCAGTAACTAGAAATCTATCAATCTCTGCCTTGAACCTTCTCCATGACTGAACTTCCAGTGCCCTCTAGGTAGGGAATTCCAAAGATTCACCTCCCTCTGAGGGAAGAAATTCATCCTCATCTCACCCTAAATAGTTTCTCCTTTATTCTGAGACTGTCTCCCTTGGTTCTAGACCCCACAACCAAGAATAAATATTCTTTCCACTTCAACCCTATCTATCCTGGGTGGCATGGTGACACAGTGGTTAGCACTGATGCCTCACAGCACCAGAGACTCGGGTTCAATTCTCGCCTCGGGCAACTGTGTGGAGTTTGCACATTCTCCCCGTGTCTGCGTGGGTTTCCTTTGGGTGCTCCGGTTTCCTCCCACAGTCCGAAGATGTGCAGGTTAGGTGAATTGGCCATACTAAATTGCCTGTAGTGTTAGGTGAAGAGGTAAATGTAGGGGAATGGGTCTGAGAGTGGATTGCTCTTTGGAAGGTCAGTGTGGACTTGTTGGGCCAAAGGGTCTGTTTCCACACTGTAAGTAATCTAATCTATCCCTTTCAGAAGCTTCTACGTTTCCATGAGGTTCCCTCTCAATCTTCTAAACGCCAGAGAATCTTTCATCATAGGATGGAAGGATAGATCAATAGTGACATAGCATGTGCTGACACCTACCACTAGTTGTCTGGCTCATTGCCCTGCTAAAATGCCCACCCCAGTAGTGGAGCAGCCAGAGGTCAAAGAGCTATCTGCAGGCTCAATATCCCACACTCTCATCCCTTACTGGCCAGTTTTGTCGGAGTGGGATTGTAGGTGAGAATCCTAGAATTGAAACCCAGCAACCAATGATAAAGCTCTCCACATCCATTCTGACTCAGACAAAGGCATCAAATTCCAGCCCAAATTGTCTTTCGCTTGACTGATTTCATTGATTGAAGCCACAGGAATATTGGTGCAAGATATGGAAGTATCTCAGTTCTGGATTTGGGCTGAGGACTTGCTGATGCAAAATAGAGGCTGCGTTAGCCTGCACTGTTTGTGTGATACATCAAGCTGCGAGTCATCTCTTCAACCCATGGTGGACGTGACTGGGGAGTGTTTCATCACATTGCAAAAAGGTAACTTGTGCTCAGAGTGAGGACTTCAGCTGTGACAGTATTCAAAGTTTGGGAGAAGATTTGTACCTCGGGTGCTCGTTGTTGTGGTTCTGTTCGCCGAGCTGGAAAGTTTTGTTGCAAACGTTTTGTCCCCTGTCTAGGTGACATCCTCAGTGCTTGGGAGCCTCCTGTGAAGCGCTTCTGTGGTGTTTCCTCCGGCATTTATAGTGGCCTGTCCCTGCCGCTTCCGGTTGTCAGTTTCAGCTGTCCGCTGTAGTGGCCGGTATATTGGGTCCAGGTCGATGTGTTTGTTGATGGAGTTTGTGGATGAGTGCCATGCTTCTAGGAATTCCCTGGCTGTTCTTTGTTTGGCTTGCCCTATAATGGTAGTGTTGTCCCAGTCAAATTCATGTTGCTTGTCGTCTGCGTGTGTGGCTACTAAGGATAGCTGGTCGTGGCTAGTTGATGTTCATGGATGCGGATCGTTAGCTGTCTTCCTGTTTGTCCTATATAGTGTTTTGTGCAGTCCTGGCATGGGATTTTGTACACTACATTAGTTTTGCTCATGCTGGGTATCGGTGACAGTATGCTGCCATTCACCACACACACACACACAGTTTCTCTCTCTCCCTCTCTCTCTCTGAATCCACAGTAAAATCAATGCCGCTCCTTCCAAAATAAATATAAAGTTGGTTCACAAAGACACTTTCCCTGGTGGGTTGAAATGTTACTCATTGTAAAGTGAAGGGAAATCTGGTTTGATGTGTAAACAATCAATTCTCTACAACGTAGGAGGACAGTGGCAGTCCATCTCTTCCATGCTGAGTCATTGCCTCCATCTCTAGAAGGGAATGGAGGGAGAGGGTTAGGAAGGGAGAATCCAACCCTTTCTCCATTTCTTGGATACAGTATACAGCAAATACACATTAGCTCAGTGACACTTGGAGCAGTAACTTTAATTGAAGTTGCAACACAGAAACACCAAACTGTTTCACGTTTTGTGCTTTTTAAACAACAGAAAATTTCTCAATTACAATATCTACACTCACTGCGACAGCCCCCTAAGGAATATGCTTAGACAAGTCTGGTTTTATGGAACATAATTGTCTTCAAACCTTTTCCTTTGGGGTTTGCTTGGAAGATTTTGCCACAGCAATTTTGGCAATTTTTTTAACTGCATATCAGAGTGAGGGGATCAGATAGTTCCTGTTAACAGTTTAAGTTGTGAAATGAAAATAAAGAGAGGCAATATGAACTAAATAGTGTGATTCTATGGGGGCAGAGATTGGTTGCAGGAACAGTGTTATATGCAAATCAAACCTGTGAAGGTAGTAATGAAAACATGAGGTTACTTTAAAAAGCTCACAAAAACCTGGGCTTCATAAGTAGAAGCAACAACTCTAAAGGGAAAAGAAATTTTACTAAATAATTTTTAAACATTAACTGGTTACCTTTAACAGTAAAAACAAACACTGGTTCCATCAACAGCATTTCAATAGATAGCTCACTAGTACCTCTCAAGAGCAATCAATGTTGGACCTTACCAGGAAAGCCACATTCTCAGAACATGTTAAAAAAAGGTTACGTCTCAGTACATCTTTTTGTACAATTCTGACCAGCACATTTTTGGGGTGGATGTCAAAGTCTTGGAGAGAGAGCATAAGAGATTTATTAGATTGGTTCCAGAGATGAGAGAATTTGGTTACAGAGGGACTGGCGAATTGGGATCATTCTCTACAACACAGAGAAGGCTAGGAGGATATTTGATAGAGATATTTAGAATTATGAAGAGCTTTAATGAAAGTAAATAAGGAGTGACTGTTTCCACTGGCAGAAGCATTGGTAATTGAAGATTACAGATTTAAGATAATTGGCAAAAGACCCAAAGATTAAATAAGGGGAAGATTTTTTTTACAAACAGCAAGTTGTTATGATTGAGATTCCATTGCCTGAAACAGTGGAGAGGATCAAAAGTAACTTTCAAAATGTAATCTAAGAAGTACCTGAAAAGCAAAACTTTCAGAGCTTTGGGGAATAAGCAGGAGAGTGGATCCTAATTGGATAAGTCTTTAAAGAGCCAGAACCAGCACATGTAAAATGGGCTCAATGGCCTCCTTCTGTGCTATATAATTCTATAATACTGATCAGTGTCCAGTTTGGAATTGGGTTTTATGCTCTGTCTGAGATCAATTCGTAAGTTTCATTCGGAGTGGACCTGGACTATTGTTGCAATTGACTATAATATTCCTTTGAGGGGACAGTGCAACCAAGGAAAGGCCCTTTGGTTGAGTTAGCTGAACATTCTCAAAACCCATGGAACTGAAATTACACAGAGAGCTGTAGGAAATACCGAAAATTCACCCTGATCCATTTCCCTCTATCTAAATACATAGGAACCTTATTACCATTTGATTGATATATGTGGGATGTGCTGAAATGTTTGTCTCCACATTTGTCCATAATTAATAATTTGATGCAATTTGAGATGTTTTGGCACAAGGAATCTAAAAAATTGCAAGTTATATATTTTTTCTTTTGCTCATCAAAAGAACAACAGAGCAAGTCAAAGAGATCCAGGTGTTTTGAATTAGCTTCTGGGAGCTTTGTGAAAGTTAATTCTTCGACCCAATCCCCATAACTTCATCCGATCACATGATCACACAGTAGTTGTTCAATTGATTTACGTCACATGTTAAACTCCAGAATCATTAAGATACCTGAAGACTGATCATTGATCCCATCCTGGAAACATGATAATCTTGTTAAATGTTTAGACAAGTTAGTAGGCCTTAATTCAGGATTGGCTGTGATTATGGTAAAACAGGCCAACAATACATCAACAGATGGACCTCCTAACTGAACAATGTCACTCAATAAAACAAAACAAACACTTCTTGCAGTAATTACTTAGGAAGATCCATGAGATGCAGTCCAACTCCCTTGTGCGGTCAGGAATCTGATACTCCTGGTTGGCTCAGTGAGTTGGACAGCTGGTTGGCAGTACAGATTGATACAAACAGCAACACTCTGGTGCAGTACTGAGAGGGTGCTGCCCAATCAGAGATGCTGCCCTATGTGTCCATGGAGAGGAAGCATGTGGAATCTCCTGACTTTTTGCGACCGATGGGCACCACATGGATTGTAGAACATAGAACATAGAACAATACAGCACAGAATAGGCCCTTCGGCCCTCGATGTTCCACTGACCTGTGAACTATTCTCAGCTCGTCCCTCTACACCCTCTCATCATCATCCATGTGCTTATCCAAGGATTGCTTAAATCTCCCTAATGTGGCTGAGTTAACTACATTAGCAGGTAGGGCATTCCACGCCCTTACCACTCTCTGAATAAAGAATCTGCCTCTGACATCTGTCTTAAATCTATCACCCCACAATTTGTAGTGATAGAACATAGAACATTACAGTGCAGTACAGGCCCTTCAGCCCTCGATGTTGCGCTGCCCTGTCATACTAATCTGAAGCCCATCCCACCTACACTATTCCATTTACATCCATATGCCTGTCAAATGACGACTTAAATGCACTTAAACTTGGCAAATCTACTACGATTGTAGGCAATGCATTCCATATCCTTACTACTCTGAGTAAAGAAACTACCTCTGACATCTGTCTTATACCTATCTCCTCTCACTTTAAAGCTGTGTGCCCTCATGTTTGCCTTCACCATGCTTGGAAAAAGGCTCTCCCTGTCCACCCTATCTAACCCTCTGATTAAGTCTCTATTAAGTCACCTCTCAACCTTCTTCTCTGTAGTGGGAACAGCCTCAAGGCCCTGAGCCTTTCCTCGTAAGACATTCCTTCCATACGAGGCAACATCCTAGTAAATCTCCTCTGCACCCTCTCCAAGCTTCCACTTCCTTCTTGTAATGCGGTGACCAGAACTGTACTCAATACTCCAAATGTGGCCATACCAGAGTTTTGTACAGCTGCAGCATAAGCTCCTGGTACCGGAACTCAATCCCTCTATTAATAAAGGCCAAAACACCGTATGCCTTCTTAACAACCCTGTCAACCTGGGTCTGGATCATTGCATCCACCTGGACACCCTGCACTGGCCTATTACCTACCCTCGACCTCTTCATTTCCAAATGCCGCGGGACATTAACCGCCTCAACCTGTCTACCCCCCTCCCCCACTCCAACCTCTCACCCTCACAATGCGCAACCCTCCAATCCCTCTGCTCCAATCCCAATCTCACCATCAAGCCAGCGGATAAAGGGGGCGCAGTGGTAGTCTGGCGCACTGACCTCTACACCGCTGAAGCCACTCCAACCTCTCACCCTCACAACGCGCAGCACTCTAATCCCTTTGCTCCAATCCCAATCTCACCATCAAGCCAGCGGATAAAGGGGGCGCAGTGGTAGTCTGGCGCACTGACCTCTACACCGCTGAAGCCAAATGCCAACTCGAGGACACCTCTTCCTACCGCCCCCT
>NC_057735.1:1181325-1182941 GCF_004010195.1 Chiloscyllium plagiosum
TTAGTGTCATCTGCAAATTTACTAACCCACCCTTCTATGCCCTCATCCAGGTCATTTATAAAAATGACGAACAGCAGTGGACCTAATACTGACCCTTGTGGTATGCCGCTAGTAACTGGACACCAAGATGAACATGTTCCATCAACTACATACCTCTGTTTTCTTTCAGCAAACCAATTACTGATCCAAACTGCTATGTCTCCCACAATCCCATTCCTCCACATTTTGTATAATAGCCTACTGTGGGGAACCTTATTGAATGCCTTGCTGAAATCCATATACACCACATCAACCGGTTTACTCTCATCCACCTGTTTGGTCATTTTATCAAAAAACTCAATAAGACTCGTTAGGCATGACCTACCCTTCACAAAACCATGCTGACTGTCCCTGATCAGATTATTCTTTTGTAGATGGTTATAAATCCTATCTCTTATAATCTTTTCCAACACTTTACCAACAACTGAAGTGAGACTCACTGGTCTGTAATTACCAGGGTTGTCTCTGCTACCCTTTTTGAACAGTGGAACCACATTTGCTATCCTGCAGTCCTCAGGCACTATTCCTGTAGACAATGATGATTTGAAGATCAATGCCAAAGGCTCGGCAATCTCTTCCCTTGCTTCCCAGAGGATCCGAGGATAAATCCCATCTGGCCCAGGGGATTTGTCTATCATCACACTCTGCAGGATTTCTAATACCTCTTCCTTGTGAACCTCAATCTCTTCCAGTCTAGATGCAAGTATCTCTGTATCTTCCTCGCCAACATTGTCATTTTCTATGTTGAACACTGTTGAAAAATATTTATTTAGTGCTTCCCCAATCTCCTCTGCCTCCACACACAACTTCCCACTATTATCCTTGATTGGCCCTAATTTAACTCTCGTCATTCTTTTATTCCTGACATACCTATGGAAAGCCTTAGGATTAACCCTGATCCTATCCACCAACAACTTCTCATGTCCCCTCCTGGCTCTTCTGAGCTCTCTTTTTAAGTCTTTCCTGACTTCCTTGTAATCCTCAAGCGCCCTAACTGAGTTTTCACATTTTGTCCTTCTTCTTGACCAGGGATTCCACTTCCTTAGTAAACCACGGCTCACGAGTTCTATAATGTCCACCCTAACTAACAGGTACATACTTATCTAGGACACACTGGAGCTTTTCCTTGAATAAGCTCCACATTTTTAATGTGCTCATCCCCTGCAGTTTCCTTCCCCATTCTACGCTTCCTAAATCTTTCCGAATTGCATCATAGTTTCCCTTCCCCCAGCTGTAAAGTTTGCTCGGTGGAGTACACCTATCCCTTTCCATCACTAAAGTTAACCTGACAGAATTGTGATCGCTGTCTCCAAAGTGCTCACCTATTTTCACATCTAACACTTCACTTCTGTTGTGGGCAAAATCTTAGAGAGGATTGTAAGGGATAGGATTTATGAACATCTGGATAGGAATAATGTGATCAAGGATAGTCAGCATAGTTTTGTGAAGGGCAGGTCGTGCCTCACAAACCTTATTGAATTCTTTGAAAAGGTGACAAAGGAGGTTGATGAGGGGAAAGCGGTAGATGTGGTATATATGAATTTTAGTAAGGCGTTTGATAAGGTTCCCCATGGAAG
>NC_057735.1:1183275-1216584 GCF_004010195.1 Chiloscyllium plagiosum
ATGTGGTACTGGGCTAATGGTCGGATACTTGGTAGTGTGGATGAGCAGAGGGATCTTGGTGTTCATGTACACAGATTTTGAAAGTTGCCACCCAGGTAAATAGTGTGGTGAAGAAGGCATATGGCGTACTGGCTTTTATTGGTAGAGGAATTGAGTTCTGGAGTACTGAGGTCATGTTGCAGTTGTATAAGACTCTGGTGCGGTCACATCTGGAGTATTGTGTGCAGTTTTGGTCGCCATACTCTAGGAAGGATGTGGAGGCACTGGAATGGGTGCAGAGGAGGTTTACCAGGATGTTGCTTGGTATGGTAGAAAGATCGTATGAGGAAAGGTTGAGGCACTTGGGGTTGTTTTCATTGGAGAAAAGATGGTTTAGGGGTGACTTGATAGAGGTGTATAAGATGATTAGGGGTTTAGATAGGGTCGACAGTGAGAATCTTTTTCCTCGTATGGAGTCAGCTATTACAAGGGGGCATAGCTTTAAAATTAAGGGGAGGTAAGTATAGGACAGATGTTAGGGGTAGGTTCTTTACTCAGCGAGTTGTGAGTTCATGGAATGCCCTGCCAGTAGCAGTGGTGGACTCTCCCTCATTATGGGCATTTAAGCGGGCATTGGATAGGCATATGGATGATAGTGGGCTAGTGTAGGTTAGGTGGGCCTGGATCGGCGCAACATCGAGGGCCGAAGGGCCTGCACTGCGCTGTATTCTTTTATGTTCTAACACCTGGCCAGGCTCGTTACCCAGTACTAAATTTAAAGTGGCTTCGCCCTTTGTAGGCCTGTCTACATACTGTGTCAGGAAGCTCTCCTGCACACACTGGACAAAAACTGACCCATCCATAGTACTCATACTGTAGTGATCCCAGTCAATATTTGAAGTCCCCCATAGCAACTACCTGCCTCTCTCACTCCTATCGAGAATCATCTTTGCAATCCTTTCCTCTACATCTCTGGGACTATTCAGAGGCCTATAGAAAACTCCCAGCATGGTGCCTTCCCCTTTCCTGTTTCTAACCTCAGCCCATACTACCTCAGTTAACGAGTCCCCAAATGTCCTTTCTACAACTGTAATATTGTCCCTGATCAACAATGCCACACCTCCCCCTCTTTTACCATCTTCTCTGTTCTTACTGAAACATCTGAATCCCGGAACCTGCAACAGCCATTCCTGTCCCTGCTCTATCCATGTCTCCGTAATGGCCACAACATCGAAGTCCCAGGTACCAACCCACAGTGCCAGTTCACCCACTTTATTTCGGATGCTCCTCGCATTGAAGTACACACACTTCAATCCAGGTTCTCGCTCACCAGTGTCAGGTACTTGATTTGGGAGCTCCCTACTCTCATCCTCTTCTGTAACTGTCCTATAATTTTGGTTCCCATCCCCCTGCTGTATTAGTTTAAATCCACCTTAATAGCGAATTTCCCACCCAGGATATTGGTACCCCTCTGGTTCAGATGAAGACCATCCTGCTTGTAGAGGTTCCACCTACCACAGAAAGAGCTCCAATTATCCAAAGACTCGAAACCCTCCCTCCTGCACCATCCCTATAGCCACGTGTTCAACTCCTTTCTCTCCCTGTTCCTCACCTCACTAGCACGTGGCACGGGCAGCAAACCAAAGAAAACAACTCTGTTTGTCCTAGCTCTAAGCTTCCATCCTAGCTCCCTGAACTTCTGTCTCAAGTCCCCATCTCTCTTCCGACCTATGTAGTTATGCCCTCTCGTACAAGCTGACGTCATCATCCTAGGAAAAAGACTTTCACTGTCCACCCTTTCTAATCCTCTGATCATCTTGTATGTCTCTATCAAATCCCCTCTTAGCCTTCTTCTTTCCAACGAGAACAGACCCAAGTCTCTCAGCCTTTCCTCATAAGACCTTCCCTCCAGACCAGGCAACATTCTGGTAAGTCTCTTCTGCACATTTTCCAATGCTTCCACATCATTCCTGAAATCTGTGGAGCAGAACTGTACACAATATTCCAAGTGTGGTTGCACCGCGTTTTGTATAGTTGCAGCATGATATTATGGCTCCGGAACTCAATCCCTCTACGAATGAAACCTAACCTGTAACATTCTTCCAAACTGTCCACTATTCCACCGACTTTAGTGTCGTCTGCAAATTTACTAATCCATCCACCTATGCCTGTGTCTAAGTCATTTATAAAAATGACAAACAGCAGTGGTCCCAAAACAGATCTCTGTCGCACACCACTAGTAACCGGACTCCAGGCTGAATATTTTCCATCAACCACCACTTGTTGCCTTCTTTCAGAAAGCCAGTTTCTAAACCAAACTGCTAAATCACCCTCAATTCCATGCCTCTGCAGTTTCTCCAATCCTTCAGGCACTCTGTCTGCATTCCTGATAAAGGGCTTTTGCCCGAAACGTCGATTTTCCTGCTCCTTGGATGCTGCCTGACCTGCTGTGCTTTTCCAGCACCATTCTAATCAAGAATCTGGTTTCCAGCATCTGCAGTCATTGTTTTTACCTCGTTGATTTTAACCCTACTGCGAATCCTCTTGCAAGGATGCCTGCCTCGAAGATGTTTTCCTCCTCTCTCTACAAGAATCTCAGGGAGTCCCTCTCCACTGCAACTCAGTCAATTTTCTCCAACAGCCTACCATTTGGAACCTTATCAAAGAACTTACTGAAGTCCATGTATATCATGTTAACTGCCATACCCTCATCTACATGCTTGGTCGCCTTCTCAAAAAACTCAATGAGGTTTGTGAGACACGACCTGCCCTTGACAAAACCATGTTGACTATCTGAAATCAAATTGTTGCTTGCTAGATGATTATAAATCTTATCTCTTACAATCCTTTCCAAAACCTTTCCTAGAACAGAAGTAAGGCTCACTGGTCTATAATTACCTGGGTCATCTCTACTGCCCTTCTTGAACAAGGACACAACATTTGCAATCCTCCAGTCCTCTGGTACCAAACCTGTAGATAATGATGACTCAAAGATCAAAGCCAAGGGCTCTGCTATCTCCTCCCTCGCTTCCCAGAGAATCCTCGGATAAATCCCATCCGGCCCAGGCGACTTGTCAACTTTCACTCCTTCCAGAATTGATAATACCTGTTTGTAACTAACCTCGATCCTTTCTAGTCTAATATCTCGTACTTCATTCTTCTCCTCTACAATAGGCTCCTTTCCCTGAGTGAAAACCAATGAGAAATGTTCATTTAGCACCTCTCCGATCTCCACAGGGTCCACACTCAACTTCCCACTTCTGTCTTTGACTGGCCTTATTCCTACACTAATCATCCTTTTATTCCTCACATACCTATAGAAAGCTTTAGAGGTCTTCTTTATTCTATTTGCTAAAGACTGCTCATGTCCTCTCTTTGCTCTGCTTAACTCTCCCTTTAAATCCTTCCTAGCTAATCTGTAACTCTCCATCGCCTCATCTGAACCATCTTGCCTCATCAACACATAAGCCTCCTCCTTCTTAACAAGAGATGCAATTTCTGTAGTAAACCACGGTTCCCTTACCTTATCACTTGCTCCCTGCCTGAGAGGGACATACCTATCGAGGACACGCAATACCCCGTTCCTTAAACCAGCTCCACATTCCCATTGTCTGCATCCCCTGCATTTTGCTACCCCATTCTATGCATCCTAATTCTTGCCCAATCGCATTATAATTGCCCTTGCCCCATTGTTAACTCTTGACCTGTGGCATGTACCTATCCCTTTTCATCGCTAAACTAAACGTAAATGAATTATGGTCACTCTCTCCAAAGTGCTCACCTACAACTAAATCAAACACCTGGCCTAATTCATTACCAAGCACCAGATCCGGTGTGGCCTCCCCTCTTGTCGGCCCTTCGACAACCTGTGTCAGGAAACCCTCCTGTACACATTGGACAAAAACTGATCCATCTGACGTACTAGAGTTATAGCATTTCCAGTCAATGTTGTCCCCCATAATGACCACCCTGTTCCTTTCACTCCTACCCAGAATAATTTTGCTAATCCTCTCTTCCACCTCCTGGGAACTCTGCAGAGGCCTATTAAAAAACTCTAAGCAGTGTGACCTCTCCTCTCCTATATCTAACCTCAGTCCACACTACCTCATTAGACGAATCCTCATCAAAAGTTCTCTCAGCCACCATTATACTGTCCTTGACTAACAAGGCCACGCTTCCCCCTCTTTTCCCACCTGGCCTGTTTTTAATGAAAGATCTAAACCCTGGAACCTGCAACATCCATTCCTCACCCTGCTCTATCCATGTCACTGAAATGGCCACAACACTGAAGTCCCAGGTATTTATCCATGCTGCAAGCTCACCTACCTTATTTTGGATACTTCTGGCGTTGAAGTAGACACAATTCAAGCTACTTCGCTGTCTGCCAGCACATTCCTGTGACCCTGAAATCCTGTCCCTGTCCTCCCTATTCTCATCCTCCTGTGCACTGCAACTACACCTCCGGTTCCCATGCCCCTGCTGAGCTAGTTTAAACCCACCTGAATAGCACCAGCAAATTTCCCACCCAGGATATTAGTACCCCTCTGGTTCAAGCGAAGACTGTCCTGTTTGTACAAGTCCCACCTTCCCAAGAATGAGCCCCAATTACCCAAGAACCTGAAACCCTCCCTCCTGCACCATCCTTGCAGCCACGTGTTCAACTGATATCTCTCCCTATTCCTTGCCTCGCTATCACGTGGCACGGGTAACAAACCAGAGATAACAACTCTGTTTGTTCTAGCTCTCAGCTTCCACTCTGGCTCCCTGAAATCCTGCCTTACATCCCTATCCTCTTTCTACCTATGTCGTTGGTACCTATGTGGACCACAACTTGGGGCTAGTCACCCTCTCCCTTCAGGACCCCAAAGATATGATCTGAGACATCACGGACCCTAGCACCTGGGAGGCAACACACCAAACGCGAGTCTCGTTCGCTCCCAACAAACCTTTAATGTGAGCCTCTAACTATTGAGTCCCCAATGACTAACACTCTCCTCCTTTCTCTCCTTCCCTTCTGTGCAACAGGGACAGGCTCTGGCATACCCCTGGTAAGTCGTTCCCCTCAACAGTATCCAAAACGGTATACATGTTTTTCAGGGGAACGACCACAGGGGATCCCTCCACTCACTGTTTCTCCCCCTTTCGAACAGTCACCCAGCTTTCTTCATGCCTCGGTGTAACTACTTCCCTGTAACTCCTATCTATCACAGCCTCTGCCTCCCGAATGATCCAAGTTCATCCAGCTCCCACTCCAGTTCCCCAACACGGTCTTGGAGGAGTGAGAGTTGGGTGCACTTCCTGCAGATGTACTTGGATGGGATACTAATGGCGTCCCTCACCTCAAACATCATGCAGGAGGAACTTTTTTTTTTATTTCAAAAATATACTTTATTCATAAAATAATTTGATGGTCTGTACAGTTGGTCATGCCATACATATATAAACATGTACATACAGAGATCAGAATTTATCATTTTTATACAGGTCTGTACATTTTTCAATCATATGCCCATATAATTAGCTGAGGCGTCAGCAGAGCCCAACCCAGAGAGCGTCCTTCACTGAGTTGATGATCCTCCAGGCACAGTTGATGTTCGTCTCGGTGTGCGTCCCGGGGAACAGGCCGTAGAGCACGGAGTCCCGCGTCACGGCGCTGCTCGGGACAAACCTCGACAAACACCACTACATTCCTCTCCAGACTTCCTCTGCATAGGCACATTCCAGAAGGAGGTGTGTGACAGTCTCGTCCCCCCCGCAGCCGCTTCGAGGTCAGTGTGCGGTGCGGCTGAGAGTCCGGGCGTGCATAAAGGATCTCACAGGCAGAGCCCTTCTCACCACCAGCCAAGCCATGTCTTGGTGCTTGTTGGAAAGTTCTAGCGATGAGGTCAGGGAACCGCTCGATAGGATCCGCCCTCTCCTTTTAACATTGCTCTCCCTGTACTGCCATCCCTGCTAGTCACCTAGTCACAAAGTAAAAAAGAAGAGACGCTTACCTGATATGTCCTGGTCTTTAAGGTTAGAGGAGGTTGTTGGGTGAGAGGCCCTACAAAGGCAGGGTCTCGGATTGAGAAAACACTGACTTATATAGCAGGATGGAAATAAAAATAAGAAGTCCCTCCTTTCCCAGAAACCTCTGCTCTCTGACTTCAAATTTAAAAGCACCAATCAGTGACTCACCGCTCCCGGCAGGGCCCTGGTGCAAGCTCCCGCCCTTCGAGTTGCTGCTGCCGCTGGAAAACAGACAATGAGGTGTAAGACTGCCATTGATAATGACAATTCCATTTAATTTTCCATTGGCCCCTTGATTATTTTTGTTATAGTACCTCACAAGCAGTGGCGGAACCTGTTTATTTAAGAGTAGAAACTTGGCAGTCACTATAATTAGGTGATAAGAAGGACTGCATTGTTTTACTTCAGTGAAGGAGGTCTGAAAGTTAACTCAGGCTGATATCAAAATGTTCCTCAAGCAGCCAGCTTTAAGGGCCCTCAGTGAACCAAGTTCAGATCATTCCAATTCAACCCTCTTTGGATATTAAAGTTCTCTTAAATTGGACAATTTGGCAAAGTGTCACTCAAAAGCTGTGCTAGAGGCAGCAAAACGGCTGAATGGACTTCAGTAAGGTGTTCGACAAGGTTCCCCATGCGAGACTGGTTAACAAGGTTAGATCTCATGGAATACAGAGAGAACTAGCCATTTGGATACAGAACTGGCTCTCAAAGGTAGAAGACAGAGGGTGGTGGTGGAGGGTTATTTTTCAGACTGGAGGCCTGTGACCAGTGGAGTGCCACAAGTTTGGTGCTGGGTCCACTACTTTTTGTCATTTACATAAATGATATGGATGTGAGCATAAGTGGTATAGTTAATAAGTTTGCAGACGATACCAAAATTGGAGGTGTAGTGGACAGCGAAGAAGGTTATCTCAGATTACAACGGGATCTTAATCAGATGGGCCAATGGGCTGAGAAGTGGCAGATGGAGTTTAATTTAGATAAATGTGAGGTGCTGCATTTTGGGAAAGCAAATCTTAGCAGGACTTATACACTTAATGGTAAGGTCTTGAGGAGTGTTGTTGAACAAAGAGACCTTGGAGTGCAGGTTCATAGCTCCTTGAAAGTGGAGTCGCAGGTAGATAGGATGGTGCAGAAGGCGTTTGGTATGCTTTCCTTTATTGGTCAGAGTATTGAGTACAGGAGTTGGGAGGTCATGTTGCAGCTGTACAGGACATTGGTTAGGCCATTGTTGGAATATTGCGTGCAATTCTGGTCTCCTTCCTATCGGAAAGATTTTGTGAAACTTGAAAGGATTCAAAAAAGATTTACAAGGATGTTGCCAGGTTGGAGGATTTGAGCTATAAGGAGAGGCTGAACAGTTGGGGCTGTTTTCCCTGGAGCATTCGAGGCTGAGGGGTGACCTTATAGAGGTTTATAAAATCATGAAGACCATGGATAGGGTAAATCGGCAAAGTCTCTTCCCTGGGGTGGGGGAGTCCAAAACTAGAGGGCATAGGTTTAGGGTGAGAAGGGAAAGATATAAAAGAGACCTAAGGGGCAACTTTTTCACAGAGAGGGTGGTACGTGTATGGAATGAGCTGCCAGAGGAAGTGGTGGAGGCTGGTACAATTGCAACATTTAAGAGGCATTTGGATGGGTACATGAATAGGAAGGGTTTGGAGGGATATGGGCCGGGTGCTGGCAGGTGGGACTAGATTGGGTTGGGATATCTGGTCGGCATGGACGGGTTGGACAAAAGGGTCTGTTTCCTGCTGTGGTTCTGTTCGCCGAGCTGGAAGTTTTTGTTGCAAACGTTTCGTCCCCTGTCTGTTTCCGTGCTGTACGTCTCTAAGACTCTATGACCAGATAAACCATTTCTGATGGTTTTACTGGGGAGAGGGAACATTAGTCAGGACACCAATGAGAATAGCATCCTGTTTTCTGAATAGTGATATGGGACCTTTCATCTCCATCTCAGGCAGACAAGGTACCAAGTTAAATTCTCATCCAGTGTCTGACCCCCTCTGATAATGCAGCCCCCTCCTTCTGAATCCCACTGGAGTCTCAGTCATGTGCTCAGGCAATGAATGAGGTTGTGACCTTCTGGCTGAGGTGATTCCTGTCAACTGTAAATAGGAATTCACATTTGGTTGACAGTTAGGAATCATCCATGCAAAAAATTAAGATCTAATCACTTCCCAGTGGAAGGGTCAAGAGGATGGACTTAATTCTCCTATGATATGAGAAAGCAGGAGCAGGGCCTGAAGGAAGGGCTGAATGGGCTGAATGGCCTGCTCCTATTTTCTTTGTTTCTATGTAGTGCAAGACTCGAGTATCGCTGAAAAGGAAACATACTTTGCTGAAGTATCTCACCTTGCACTCATCAGGACAACTCAGAAGAATACCAATGTAAAGGGATCAAAGCACTGCTCAAAAGCTTGTGTTTTCAAATAAACCTGTTGGACTATATGTGATTTTTGACTTTGTCCAACACTGGCCTTTCCACATCAATGTAAAGAGGAATATTTATGCTAAAGAGCATGCTTATTGCTTGGTAAGTGGACTCTGATTGGTAGAGCCATTGTCATGGAAAATTCGCCGGCTGGATGATGACTGACAACTAACCGCCAAGCTTTGTCTATGTTTATATCAACCAAGTGGACTCTGGTTAAGCATTGCCCTAAGGAATGATCTGAGAGAATGGCTGTCATTTATTTTGTTCAGTTAAAAAGGATGCAGTGGGTGACGTGCTTGTGCTGTCAACAAAGAGCCGTGTACACTTTAGTCCCTTACTTGAGGGTCGTTGTGGCATTTGAGGCAGTTCATAGAAGTTTTCTGAGATTCTGTCTTCTGAACAGTGCTTGCCAGAGTTTAGGAGAATGAGAGGAGATCTAAATGAGGTATATATGACAGTAAAAGAGATTGGCAAAATCAGAATAGAAAGGGGGACGCAGATTCCATTGGATGTTTCAAAAGAGAGCTGAGTATATATTTAAAAGTGAGGGAATTAGAGATATAGCTGAGAGTGGGACTGGCTGGGTTGCTTTTTCAGGAGCTGGTACAGACACAATGGGTCGAATGGCCTCGCTCTACATCTGAAGTTCCAGGTTTCCCCTTGTGAGGTAATCTCAAACGAGAGATCATTGTTTGAGGGGTGGGGGGAGTTGGGGGGGTTAAATCTGCTGCCCTAATCCTAAAACTAAGTGAGGGAGGAATTACTTCTCTCAAAGGGTCATTCACAAAGTGGAATTCACTTCCCCAGAGTGCAGTGGATGCTAGGAATTTGAGCAAACTTAAGGAGGAGAGAGACTGATGTTTAATGAGTAATGGGTCAAATGGTTCTTGACAGTGAGCAGGAAAGTGAAGTTGAGGCTGAGATGAGATCAGCCATGATCAAATCAAATGGCAGGACAGGCTAAGGGGCTGAATGGCCTCCTCCTGCTCCTAGTTATTATCTTTTAAAGAACAGGGATAATGTAGCATCCAGCACACACAAGTCTGCCTTCATAATCAAAGACTCCTCCCACAACAGTTATACTCTCTTCCACCCTCTTCAGACAAGCAGAGGATACAAAAAATTTAAAACACATACCAACAGATTTAAAAACAGCTTCTTCCCTGCTGTTTTCAGACTTAGGAACAGACCTCTAATATATTAGAGTTAATCATTCTTTGCACCCTCTCTGTAGCTGTAACACTGTATTCTGCATTCCATTCTATTACCCTGATGTACTTACATAAGGTGTGATTTTCTGCATAGCAGGCAAAACAATACTTTTCACTGAATCTAGGTACATGTGACAATAATAAATCAAATCAAATCAAATAAAGCAAGCCTGACTACAATCTTAAATTGCTTGTCAGTGTATCTTTATTTTTGGTTAATTCCACAGAGAAATGCCTTGGCCAAAATGAGTCAGCCTGTCTGATTTAAATGTAAACAAATCTTGGCAGTTAACTGTCAGTCATCAACTAACTGGTGCATTCACCATGGCAGTGCCTTCACCAATCTATCTGCCAACACATTGGTATGCAATATTTTAAAGATACTGTTCCCCTTTACAATGGAACTTTTACTTATTGTCCTAAAGTGTGCAAGCTTTGACAAAATCTATCTTTTGACAGCAATATTTGAGTTCTCTAGCATTAGACAATGATAAACTCATCTTCATGATCTCCCAATCCAATTAGAAAGTGATCAGATCTTAATGGTCTGATTCCAGACTTTTATCCACCAATCTCCAATACGTTTAGGACTGACATTGGGTGAAAACAGGGTCTGAAAGCGAATAAACTAATCAGTTTCAATGTGAAACTGTAACTTACTGATCTCTTTCATATGCATTTCTGGTTTCTATCCAGAATGCAGCAGAGTCTGATTTAAGTAAAGAGATTCTCTAGAGAGAGTGGACTTCTATTGGCAAAGATCAGTGAAGTGTGTTTGAGACATGCTGCAGCCTGGAATGGGATTTACTTCCAATCCCTGTACGCATGGACTGAAAGGGCTGTGTTTGTGAAAGAACGAGGAATGTGTTGTTGGTTTGATTTGTATTTCATTGCATGCGAATATAACAGCAAGAAATTGCCAGCACATTTCCACAGGCCGAAAATATCAAACGTGTTCTTTTAGCTTATTATAACCATCAGTTTGAAGACAAACAACATTTTCCAGCAATGGGGAGATGATCCTTTGTGTAATAACAAATATTTTCCCACAAACATTAGTTTCAGAAGTTTAAGAATTAAGAAAACCTCTGCCAGTTCCTTTTAGTATATGAATACCCATTCCATGTATCTGATGGTCTCTTGGCTGCATTTGTATTGTCTACTTTAGCATTCTTCACTGGTAACACATTCAATATTCACTCTCTAATGTTCTTTGGGTATAAGAATTCTCTTTTGCAACTTTCCTGATTTTATTTATATTTTTAAAAATCAACTCGTTAAGACATGTGATCAGAGGTTTTTGAGCCCAGGAGGTTAAGACACTGTGTGTCTCTGCCACAAAACCTTACTGGTGTCCTTTTGCTGTTTTGGATATTATTAGTCAATCTGTTCCGAGAAGTTATAGCACCCTTCTGGAGCAGGTGGTGCTTCAACCCATCCATCCTATCTCAGAGGTAGGGATATTACCACAGAGAGAAAATAGCTCCCAATTGCTCCATTCTTAAATTCTAATAACTGCTTGCATTTGAATGATACCATTAATGTTCCAAATTAAGGTGCATCATAGGGCTTTAATCAGACACAATTTGGCACAAATCCCAGGCTTAGGTGATTTGGTCATTGAGGTAGTTTTTAAGGACGAGAGAGTGATGGAAAGAAATAGGAGGGAATTCAGAACTCAGGCAAACATACAGATGAGCAGCTGGAGTGGGCAATTCAGCTCTCCAGCCTGCCCTGTCATTCATTTACGAAGGTCAAAGCTGACCTGATTTTAACTGCATACCCGCATTCCGACCTAGCCCTCATAACCTTTCACTCCTTTGCATAATAAGAATCTATCTCCGTCTGCCTTATAAATATTGAAGGACCGTGTTTCCACCATCTTTTCAGGAAGAGAGTCCCAAAGACCCTCCGAGAGGAACAAAAGTCACGATATCTCTGTGTTAAATAGGAAACCTTTGATTTTTAAAGAGTAACCTCTCATTCTAGATTGTCTCATAAGAGGAAGCATTCTCTCCACATCTACCCAGTCAAGACTTCAGGATATTACATTTTTCTATCACGTCACCTCTTACTTTTCTAACCTCCAACAAGTACAAGCACAGCCTGTCCTACCTTTCCTCATGTGATGACTCTCCCATTCCAGGTATCAGTCTGCATATTCATCCTTTTTTTCAATAAGGTGACCAATACTGTGCACAGTACTCCAGATACGGTCTCACCAGTGCCCTGTATAACTGGAGCATATATATTTATTTGCAATCAATTCCTCTTGCAATAAACAATCATAACCTGTTAGCTTTCCAGATTACTTCTTGTACCTGCATACTTGCGTTCTTAGATTCATGCATGAGGACACACAAATCAGACCTCTGTAATCTTTCACCCTTTAGATAATATGCTTCTTTTTAATTGTTGTTGCCAAAATGGACAATTTCGTGTTTCCTGACATTATACTGTATTGGCAATCATTTGTTCACTTAACCTATGTATTTATTTTGTAGCCTTCTCATGTCCTCTTCACAACTTATTTTTCATTTAAATTGGTAATCATGCCTTTGGTCCCCTCATCCAAGACATTGTAAATAATTGAGATCCCAGCACTGATCCCTGCGGTGCACCACTCATGTCCTGCCAATCAGAAAAAGACCCATATATGTCTACTCTCTGCTTCCTTCCAGCCAGTTAATCTACCATCCATTCCATTAGATTACACCCTACACCATGATGTGGAGGAGCTGGTGTTAGAATGGGGTGGAGAAAGTTAAAAATCACACAACACCAGGTTATAGTCCAACAGGTTTATTTAGAAGCCCTAGCTTTCGGAGCACTGCTCCTTCATCAGGTGGTTGTGGAGTGTAAGATTGTAAGGCACAGAATTTATAGCAAAAGTTTACAGTGTGATGTAACTAAAGACCTGGATTATTTGTTCAGTCTCTCATCTTTTAGAATGAACATGTTGGTTTCAGTTCTTTCATTTGTAAATCCCAGAACATTCTTAAAGTTACATTCTCAAGTGCATTTTAGCAATATGTGCCATGTCAGCCCAGATAATGCATTGAAGGTGTACAGTGCCCCATTTGAGGCTATCTATGCCCCAATGTTCAGACTGATTCTATAAAAAAGGGATTTGCAGAATCTTACATGGATTCATGCAGCTGTTGAGCAAAATAAAATGTAATTCTGCAAGTACAAATTCACTCCACAAACCTATGTGTGTATGTGCATGTGGGTGTATGTGTGGGGTGGATGCGGTATGAGTGTCTGTGAGAGAGTGTGTGTATGTGTATGTGTGTGAGTGTAAATGGGCATCAGTCTGTGAGAGGGTGTGTGTGTGTGTGTCTATGTGTGTGTAGTGCAATGGGGTCACCTGTAGTGTGACATGAACCCAAGGTCCCGGTTGAGGCCATCCCCATGGGTACCAAACTTGGCTCTCAGCCTCTGCTCGGCCTCTCTGCGTTGTTGCTTGTCTTGAAGTACGCCTTGAGGATGGTCACCCGAAGGTCCGAGGTCGAATGTCCCGGACCGCTGAAGCATTCTCCGACTGGGAGGGAACACTCCTGTCTGTTAATTGTTGTGCGGTGTCCATTCATCCATTGCCTCTGTTCAGTCTCGCCAATATACCTTGCCTGCAGCGTATGAGATAGACAGCATTGGTGAGTCACATGAGTACCTGCCACGTACATGTTAGGAGGTGTCCCCACGTGTAATGGTGGTATCCATGTCCACAATCTGACACATCTTGCAGCGTCTGCCATGACAGAGTTGTATGGTATTGTCCGGAAATGGGGCAGTTTGCTGTGAACAATGATCTGTTTGAGGTTTGGTGGTTGTTTAAAGGCGAACAGTGGAGGCGTGGAGAAGGTCGTGGCGAGATGCTCATGCACACACACATAATTTTGTGGGGTGAATTTGTACTTTTTATTTTGCTCAAAAACTGCATGAATCATGTAAGATTCTGTAAATCCCTTTTTAGATTAGAATCAGTCTGAACATTGGGACACAGACAGCCTCACATAGGGCACCTCACACCTTCAATGCATTATCTGGGTCAACATGGCACCTGTTGTTAAAGTTCACTTGAGAATGTAACTTTAATTTCTGGGGTTCACATATGAAAGAATTGAAACCAAAATGGTAATTCTAAAAGATGAAAGAGTTAACAAACAATCCGGGTCTTTTTCAATATAAAATTTCAGTTACGTCACACTGTAAACTTTTGCTATAAACCTGGTGTTGTGTGATTTTTAACTTTCTCCACCCCATTCTAACACCAGCTCCTCCACATCATGGTGTAGGGTGTAATCTAATGGAATGGGTGGTAGATTAACTGGCTGGAAGGAAGCAGAGAGTAGACATATATGGGTCTTTTTCTGATTGGCAGGACATGAGTGGTGCACCGCAGGGATCAGTGCTGGGATCTCAATTATTTACAATGTCTTGGATGAGGGGACCAAAGGCATGATTACCAATTTAAATGAAAAATAAGTTGTGAAGAGGACATGAGAAGGCTACAAAATAAATACATAGGTTAAGTGAACAAATGATTGCCAATACAGTATAATGTCAGGAAACACGAAATTGTCCATTTTGGCAACAACAATCTTATACTCGACAACAACCTGATCAAGGAGCAGTGTTCCGAAAGCTAGTGCTTCCAAATAAACCAGTTGGATTATAACCTGGTGTTGTGTGATTTTTTAACACCCTACACCATGTGCTTTCATTTACTGCAATAACATTTAGTGTGGCATCTTATCAAATGTCCTCTGGAAATGTAAGTACAGTTCCCCTTTATCCACAGCACGTTACTTCATCAAAGAACTCCAATAAATTGGTCAATCATGATTCCATTCTACAAAGCTATGTTGACTCTACCTGGTTACCTTGGGCTAATTCAAGTGCCCTGTCATAACATCTTTAATAATAACTTCTAACATTTTCCCAATGGTAGATGTTAAGCTAACTGACATGAAATCTCTTGCTCTCTGTCTCCTTTACCTTTTGAACAAATGAATTATACTGGCTATTGTCTAATCTATTAGGATGATCAATAAACCAAAGGAATTTTGGAAAGTTGAAACTTGTATATCACCAATCTCATTATTCACTTCTTTTAAGACGCTAGAATGACGTCCATCAGGATCTGGGTCTTTGTCAACCCACAGCTGAAACAACTTACTCAATGCCACTTATCTGGTGATTGTAATTTTCCTGAGTTTCTCTCTTCCACTTTCTGCTACTTGCTACTTCTGAGATGTTACATGTATCATGCACAGTTAATAAAGGCACAGTTGCTACTATAAGTGGAGAAATTTGAGGATGTGCCTGATACTCTGAATTGTGTAGGAATGCAGACCTCCCATGTAAGACAAAGGCAGTCACAGAGATAATGAGGCAGTAAATGGTCATAGAGTCACGGACCTGTATACAGCATGCAAATGGAGCCTTTGGTCAACTTGTCCATGCCAATCAGATGTCCTAAATGAATCTTAGTCCCATTTGCCAGCATTTGGCCCATATCCCTCTCAACCCTTCCTCTTCATATAACCATCCGGGTGCCTTTTAAATGTTGTAATTGTATCAGACTCCACTATTTCCTTTGGAATCTCATTCCATACATGCACCACCCTCTATGTGAAAAGGTTGCCCCTTAGGTCTCTTTCATATCCTTCCCCTCTCAGCCTAAACCTATGCCCTCTAGTTCTGGACTAGGGAAAATACCTTCTCTATTTATCCTATCCATGCCCCTCATGATTTTATAAACGCCTGTAAGGTCACCCCTCAACCTCTGACACCCCAGTCTATTCAATGTCTCCCTATAACTCAAACCCTTCAACCCTGCCAACATCATTCTAAATCTTTTCTGAACCCTTTCAAGTTTCACAACACTTTTCCTATAGCAGGGAGACCAGAATTGCACACAGTATTCTAAAAGTGGCCTAACCAATGTCCTGTACAGCTGTAACATGACCTTCCAACTCCTATATTCAATGCACTGACCAATAAAGTCAAGCGTATCAAACACCTTCTTCACTATCCTATCTACGTGAGACTCCACTTTCAAGGAACCATGAACCTGCACTCCTGGGCCTTACTTTCCCTCCTCTAGTAACAGGTGGGTTTCTTTACTATTTGCACAGCGCACTAATTCCAATTAATGCAGAATAAAAGCTAGTTTTTTGCTTGGACCTATTACTGAAACATTTCTCAGAGGAAGCAGACATAGCTGTCGAAGGGAAACTGTCTTCCTGAACTGTGTGAAAATGCAAGGTTTAATGGTACACTGGTAGTGTGTCACACATGGCAGACACATAGTGCCTGCCATTGAGGTTTTGGGGACCACTGCAATCCCGCGCAGTGATCCGAAAATTTATTTCCATAACCTTTTAATCTGAGTTTACTTTGCCAAGTGTGTATTTAACTTTCAAAATGTTTTATGTGGGGGATTAAACTTTCCATTATTGAGGCACTTCAATCTTTAAAGCTGATTGTTAGTTAATTTTGGGCCGCTGGCCTGCGATTTGATATTTTGATGCATGTATTTTCTGATGAAAGTGCCTCATCAGCAAATTGTGTTCAGAAAGTCAGCCCTTGCAGTCTGAAATTGCACTGTGTGTTATTAGTAGGCGACTGTTTAATTCTTTTGTGTGAAAGAACTTTATCACTGACAGGACTTGGAAGCTCTCCCAGCAGCTTTGTACAGCAGACTCCGTGATTACAAGTGAGCACGTTGAGTGTTTATGTTAATTACCAGAGTGTAACTTCTAGGTTAAGTGTCAATTTTGTTTGACAAAGCTCCTGTGCAGTACCTTCAAATATTTCACTATCTTACAGATGCTGCATAAATGCAGTGTTGTTCCTGTGTTCCAGAGGGAGAGTGTACTCATTTTCAATGGAATAGTGAATCAGTCCTTTCATTTTTGGCACTGGTTATAATTGAACCAAACTGTTGGACCGTATTCGCAGTTTTGCTCAGATTAAAGAGATCGGAGCCAAGTTGAGAAAGTTGAGTTTGCAGTAACTGCAATCAAGACAATCTTTGTTCATTGTAGAGTGAAACATTGCATTTCGTGGAGTGGGGGAGCCTTACTACCATCGGCACAAATGAGTCATGTGTTCTTGCCATTTATGGGTTAGCCACAGTTCAATGCAAGAGACACACATCACTCTGAGTTAAGGTGTTGAGGATTCATGTCCCACTTCAAAAACTGGAGCACAAACTGCAGGCTGACTCTCAAATGCAGTTCAGAAGGAGCTGCAGTCAGAGGCACTGCCTTTCAGATAGAGTCATAGAGATGTACAGCACGGAAACACACCATTTGGTCCAACCTATCCATGCCGACCAGATATCCCAACCCAATCTAGTCCCACCTGCCAGCACCTGGCCCATATCCCTCCAAACCCTTCCTATTCATATACCCATCCAAATGCCTCTTAAATGTTGCAACTGTACCAGCCTCCACCACTTCCTCTGGCAGCTCATTCCATACACGTACGATCCTCTGTGTGTGAAAAGGTTGCCCCTTAGGTCTCTTTTATATCTTTCCCTTCTCACCCTAAACCAATGCCCTCTAGTTCTGGACTCCTTAACCCCAGGGAAAAGACTTTGTCTATTTATCCTATCTATGCCCCTCATAATTTTGTAAACTTCGATAAGGTCACCCCTCAGCCTCTGACGCTCCAGGAAAAACAGCCCCAGCCTGTTCAGCCTCTCCCTATAGCTTAAATCCTCCAACCCTGGCAACATCCTTGTAAATCTTTTCTGAACCCTTTCAAGTTTCACAACATCTTTCCAATAGGAAGGAGACCAGAATTGCACGCAATATTCCAACAGTGGCCTAACCAATGTCCTGTACAGCCGCAACATGACTTCCCAACTCCTGTACTCAGTACTCTGACCAATAAAAGAAAGCATACCAAATGCCTTCTTCACCATCCTATCTACCTGCGACTCCACTTTCAGGGAGCTATGAACCTGTAATCCAAGGTCTCTTTGCTCAGCAACACTCCCTAGGACCTTACCATTAAGTGTATAAGTCCTGCTAAGATTTGCTTTCCCAAAATGCAGCACCTCACATTTATCTGAATTAAACTCCATCTGCCACTTCTCAGCCCATTGGCCCATCTGGTTAAGATCCTGTTGTAATCTGAGGTAACCCGCTTCACTGTCCACTACACCTCCAATTTTGTTGTCATCTGCAAACTTACTAACTGTACCTCTTATGCTCGCATCCAAATCATTTATATAAATGACAAAAAGTAGAGGGCCCAGCACCGATCCTTGTGGCACTCCACTGGTCACAGGCCTCCAGTCTGAAAAACAACCCTCCACCACCACCCTCTGTCTTCTACCTTTGAGCCAGTATCCAAATGGCTAGTTCCCTTGTATTCCATGAGATCCAGCCTTGCTAACCAGTCTCCCATGGGGAACCTTGTCGAACACCTTACTGAAGTCCATATAGATCACATCTACTGCTCTGCCCTCATCAATCCTCTTTGTTACTTCTTCAAAAACTCAATCAAGTTGGTGAGACATGATTTCCCACACACTATGTTGACTATCTCGAATCAGTCCTTGCCTTTCCAAATACATGTATATCCTGTCCCTCAAGATTCCCTCCAGCAACTTGCCCACCACCAACGTCAGGCTCACTGGCCTATAGTTCCCTGGCTTGTCCTTACCATCCTTCTTAAACAGTGGCACCACGTTTGCCAACCTCCAGTCTTCCGGCACCTCACCTGTGGCTATCGATGATACAAATATCTCAACAAGAGGCTCAGCAGTCACTTCTCTAGCTTCCCACAGAGTTCTAGGGAACACCTGATCAGGTCCTGGGGATTTATCCACCTTTATGTGTTTCAAGACATCCAGCACTTCCTCCTCTGTAATATGGACATTTTGCAAGGTGTTACCGTCTAATTCCCTAAATTCTATATCTTCCATATCCTTTTCCACAGTAAATACTGATGCAAAATACTTGTTTAGTATCTCCCCCATTTTCTGCAGCTCCACACAGATCTTTGAGGGGCCCTATTCTCTCCCTAGTTACTCTTTTGTCCTTAATATATTTGTAAAAACCCTTTGGATTCTCCTTAATTCTATTTGCCAAAGTTATCTCATGTCCCCTTTTTCCCCTCCTGATTTCCCTTTTAAGTATACTCCTACTGCCTTTATACTCTTCTAAGAATTCACTCAATCTATCCTGTCTATACCTGACATATGCTTCATTCTTTTTCTTAACCAAACGCTCAATTTCTTTAATCATCCAGTATTCCCCAAACCTACCAGCCTTTCCTTTCACCCTAACAGGGATATACTTTCTCTGGGTGGAACATAAATTGAGGCACCGTCTGTCCTCTCGGTTCAATCACGTGGCAGTGAGCAGGCAGATCAATATTTAACCTTCAATCAGCAACGTTGAAACCAAACCATTGGGCATTTACTTTATTGCTGTTTCCAGGAGCTTGCAGTGTGTGATGTGGCTGCTATGTTCCCCCGCATTAAAACAGGGAGTACACTTTCACACTATTTCACTGTGTTAAGTACTATAGGATGTCCCAGGGCCATGAAAGGTGCCATAGAAAGTCATGATGTGGAGGTGCCGGTGTCGGACTGGGGTGTACAAAAGTTAAAAATCACACAACACCAGGTTATAGTCCAACAGGTTTAATTGAAAGCCCTAGCTTTCGGAGTGACGCTCCTTCATCGGGTGGTTGTCCAGGGAAAAGGTTTTGTCTATTTATCCTATCCATGTTCCTCATGATTTTATAAACCTCTATAAGGCCTCTGACGGTCCAGGGAAAATAGCCCCAACCTATTCAGCCTCTCCCTATAGCTGAAATCCTCCAACCCTGACAATATCCTTGTAAATCTTTTCTGAACCCTTTCAAGTTTCACCACATCTTTCCAATAGGAAGGAGACCAGAATTGCATGCAATAAGGACAAGAGGAGGCTATTTGATTAATTGCGTCAGTGTTTGATCTTTGAGAGAGCTAACAAATTATTCTCATATCTTCTGCTCTTCTCACTCTCTTGCAACTTTCCTTTTCAAGCAACTATCAGATTTCTTTTCGAAAGCTCTTACTGAATCCCTCCCTCCACTCTCTTTAGGGTACCACCTTTCAGATCACGACAACTCTCTATAAAAACTAAATATTACCTCAACCCTTCCTTGGCTCTTATTAGTTATTAATATCCTCAAATGGTCTTCAAATTCCCCCCATTCCTCTGACGAGTGAGGCTGCCTTTCAGCAGAAGTAACTCTACAGATTCATAGCAGTGTCTCACTCAGTGCTTCTCGCCTGATTGTGCCCTCTCTTCAGTTCTGAATTTAATAAAAGGTTTCACAGTATAGGGATAAATCTGTTACATTCATCTTTTTGTGCTTTAATAGCAAAAATCAATTTTCATTGTCATACATAAATTCTAATTATTTTATTTCCGTTGGGCAGTCCTCTCCATCTCCACCTCTGTATCTTCTGTCTCTGTTGCTTCTAGATGTTTGGTTAATGTTTGATACATTGTGATGTTCTTGGAAATAAGTATCTTGCAGCACCAATCCTTTTCCTTGGTTGACTAAAGTGTGGAGAAGGAGACAGGAAAGGATGACTCACGGGATATAGCACGAATGAAGTCATCCGCCTTTGCATCAATGGAGTTATTGTAGACTTAATTCATAAACCAATAGAACACCCAGATATTTTCTTTAGGAATAGACTCAGATAACATTGGCTCAAACATTTTTGACAATTTCAAAACATGTCTCGATACCACGCTTCTGAAAGAGAGATTTCTCAATCCGATTGATGTGAGTACAAGAGGTTAGCATGCATGACACTGCAATGAGTCACAGAAACAATTGCAACGATAACCTCAAACTCCTTGTTTTGGATCTTACCCCCTCAACACATGGGTTTCAAAACATGAACATTAATCAAGGTTCCTCAGTGCAGTGACGTGGTGAAGCAGTTTGAACATTTCTTCAATCTCTTATTTACAACAAGGTGATGTACACATTAAATTGTACTAGACAAGCAGGCAAAACCACCGTGGATTTTCTGAAAATGTTGCTGTGCATAGCGAGCAGAAATCTCCTCGCTTTCAAGGGCAGAACTGCCGTTCAGCAACTTTCACTGAATTTGTATCTACAGGTTGTGTAGAGTTTTGTGGTTTCACATCCTCAGTTATCTGGGACCAGCCAGTAACTCTTCACATAGTTCGTCAATGTCTATCTTCAAGTTCATCCTTTATGCTTATCATTACTTTTCTCCAGTTAACTCTCTTGTTGTTGTCTTTAAACCTTTGTCTCTTTACCAGAGACTCATCAGGAGTTACAGAATCATTACAGCACAGAGCATGGCCAAACAGCCCATCAAGTCCATGCTGACCCTTTTCGGAGCAGTCCCAATCCCTTTCAATATTTTTTGTTATTCTACGAATGTATTTCCCACCTGTATGCAGCCAATCCCATTTTGAAAATTTGTTTCATGACTTTTCTTCATTGTTCTGAAGAAGTGTCATATTGGGCTCAGAGCATTAACTCTGTTTCTCTCTCCGCAGATGTTGCCAGACCTGCTGCATTTCTCCAGGAATTTCTGTTTCTATTTGAGAGCTGTTCTTTTGCAAACTGATCATTTTCTGTGCTTCTCCTGCTCTGTCTCCCAATTTCCCTGGACCACATTTTAACAGCATTTCTTTGTCCTGTTAGCATTTGTTTTCTGTGATGATTTTTTGTTGTGATACTAAGAGGCAGTGCGTGAGGGATTTGTAAATTGCTCCACAATTTCTGCTCTAAAATGAGAAGTATTGCAGCCAGTTTGAACGCAGTAAGCTTGCACAAAAAGCAGTGTGATAATGTCCCAATGATCTAATTTTGTGCCGTTGACTGAGGGATATATATTAGCCAGGGCACGCAGTTGGGGGGGATCCCCCCCCTTTTTCTTAAAGTGTAAGTGTCAGCTGACTGAGATGGCAAATAGAGCCTCCATTTTCAATCAGACATGAAAAATGGCGAAATTATTTTCCTATGAACAGTTATTAAAATCTTTCACCTTCTGGCATAATAGAGTAGAATCCTAAAGTTCAGAAGGAGACCATCAGCATGCCTAGCCTGTGCTAGCACATTTTTTTCTCTGTTGCAAGTCCTTTAATCTGGAGTCACTCTGGTTATAGAACTTTATACAGTGCCAGTCATGAACTTAAAATTAGATTCACTAAATTTTTATTTGACTAGAGCAGGACCCAACGACGCAGTTACATTGTGTACCAAAAGCTGTTCAGAGAATAATCAAAACATGTGGCACAGAAGGAGGCTGCTTGTCCAATTTTGACTGTGATCTATGAAAGCAGCCTTGCTTTGCTGCAGATCCCCATTGTTTGTACCATGACCTTGAAAATTCCGTATCCTCAAATACCCTCATGGAACTGAAGCAAAGAATCTGTTTTGGAGATTTACAGGTCATGCCTTAGGTTGGTGTTGACCTGGTTTCCAAATCATTTCTCAGATTTGTGACCCTAAACATAATTAGGAATTCTGCTGACTCACCCTTGTATTGCAAAACAGCAGAACAGTCTGTTTCAACAACTTTGTAAGCGGATTTCTGCATTCTGCCTTTTAAGCCTCAAATTATAATTTTGCACCTGAGTGGATCAGTCCTGTGAGCAATCCTAGCAGCTCATATCAAACCTTTGCTCCAATCACTCTGTCTGCTCCTGACACCTAGACCACTCAGTGAACTGTAGCTGGGCTCCAGATTTTTCCCTGCCAACTATATCAAAGGCAACATTATTAATTTATTTTACAGCACTAAACAATTTTAATTGAAAGCTCTCAAGGTAGCCTATTGATCTAATCCAGTCATCACATGAATCAAATATTTCTTCAAAATCCTAATTTAAAATTAACATCAACAGAACTCTGCTTCTGGGTCAATCACTGTTGGGCTCTGGAAGTTACCTATTTACTGCCAACAAGTTGAAAGATTTCAGCTCATTTAAGAATCTGCACAAAACCCATCTCTTTGGCCAACCATATGGTCACCATGTTGATCTCTTTATTCTGTGGCCTTGTTACAGAATTCTTGGATTCTCATTTTATGTTAACAAACTTCCATGTGCTAGTGATCAGGTAAGAGTTCTTGTACATTGCTGTGCTGCTCTGCCAATACCTCCCATGCACATGCTTCCACCCGGTTTACAAAATTATGAGGGGCATGGATAGGATAAATAGAAAAAGTCTTTTCCCTCTGTGAACTAGAGGGCACAGGTTTAGGGTGTGAGAGAAAAGACATAAAGGGGACCTAAGGGGCAACTCTTTCACGCAGAGGGTGGTATGTATATGGAATGAGCTGCCAGAGGAAGTGGTGGAGGCTGGTACAATTGCAACATTTAAGAGGCATTTGGATGGGTATAAGAATAGGAAGGGTTTGGAGGGATATGGGCCGGGTGCTGGCAGGTGGGACTAGATTGGGTTGGGATATCTGGTCGGCATGGACGGGTTGGACCGAAGGGTCTGTTTCCATGCTGTACATCTCTATGACTCTATGACACATTCTCTCTTTTATCTCCTACATGGACTCGTGACACCTGCAGAACCTTCATGACCAAGAGACCAGCCCTGAAGGACATCCCTTCCTCTGTTTTTCTCTCCACAGATGTTGCCAAATCTGCTGAGTTTTTCCAGTATTTTTCATTTTGAGTTCAGGTTTTCCAGCATCTGCAGTATTTTGTTTCATGTCCACCCCTTGACTGATGACTGCTGACAATCAGGGCAGGCTGATGAGCTTTGTGTCTGTACCTGAAAGGCAATGCAGGTCAGAAGAGCTGTGAGTCTTTCTGCTCTGGCTGAGGTGGGAAAGTGCAAAATAACAAGCTGGGAATGGTGTGAACATCCAGATAGGTACAATGTGAGTGAGCTCTGAAGGGGCAAGTGATGAGCCCTGAGATGGTCCAGTGCATGAGCAGATGCCTGACTCTGCGTAAAATGCAGCTCTCTATTGAGATTCAGTCTTACCATCCAAACTTGATTGGAAAATGAGTTTTTTTCGGCTGTCAATATTTAGAATTTCCCCATTACTGACCTCACCTTATTCTCCCAGCTCTCTCAGCAATAGCCACAAAATTCAGTGGCTAGGAAGATTCTGCCACAAATTCTGTTTCTCTCTGTCCACAGAAACTGCCAGACTTGCTGAGTATTTCCATCATTGTTTTTATTTCAGATTTCCAGAACCTAAAGCATTTTGCTTTTGAGTTGCATTTTCAAAATCTTCTTCCTGTCCATCATTTCTTTATCATTGCATCAGTTAGATAAATATTCATTATTCATTTCTATGTCGATAAAATCCTTGCTGTAAATTGCTGCCACAAAATCAGTTCAATTTACATTTTTAAACCTTAACTCTATTTCAGTGAAACAACTTTCCCTGTGACCAATCTAAACATTAGTGAGGCAGTCAGGGTTTTATGACAATTAATGATAATTTCATGATGACCATGACTGACAATAGCTAGATATTCCCGATTTAATCTATGCAGTTTAAACAAAATATTGCTCCTCTTCATCCTGTGATATAACTTCATAATTCTCTGTGTTCAGGTTTATCTATGACATACCTACCCTGTCCAGTAAATTGCCAGTGTCCACCCAAAGTATTTTATTGACTGTTTCATCGTTTCTTATATTTGAGTTTTGTGTCATCTGCAAATTTGAAAATTTTAAGCTGTATCTGGAGTCTAATCATTAACATGAATCAGAAACAGCAGTTGTCCTAATCCTGATCTGGGAAACATTCCTAACTACTAAAGGTAAGGATAAAGTCACCATAGTCCCAGAGAACCAATAGGCTGCATTCTCAATACAGAGAGATGACTGGTGGTGGGTCCCCATGCCTCAGGTGAGGGGAGATTGAGCAGGAGATCCCTCATGCTAATCTCAGCTGGTGAAACTACCTTCCAATCAAAAAGACATTCAAACAACAATCCCTTGAGATGTTTCTATTTTATAGTCCGATTTTTCTTTACCTATGTCTCCATCATGAATCTCAGCACCTGACCTTCAGTTATTCGAACCAGCTGAATATGTGAGATTTTATAAACAGCCTGTTAGATCTCATTGCCCTTGGCTACCTCAGCAAAAAAAAACTCAAGCTCTTTATTCAAATATGATTTACCTGAACACATTAGTGTTCTCCTTCATTGTTCCCTTCTTGTCCAAGTGGATGTTAATTTTTAGCCAGACTTTTATTTCTGAAATCCTCCCCATGATTGACATTAAACAGAGTGGACTATAATGTCTGAGCTTATCATTTTGAGCAGGGTTGTATCTTTCTGTCTCCCACTGTTAACCCATCACTTTAAACAGGATTGGAAAATTGTGACCAGCATTTCAACAATTTTACCCCTTACCACCTCAGCAATCAGAGATGTATCCTGTCTGTACCAGGCACCTTTTCCAGGATAAGTTCTGCCAGCCTTTCTAGTGCCCACTCTTTATCCACTTTTATTTTATCCTGACAACCTCTTTACTTACCACAGATGTGGTACAGCACTGGGTCGTGGTAAATGCAAATGAAAGGAGTTCATGTACTGCATGAGCCATCCATTCATCCTCCAATAGCAGGTCTACATTGTTCCCTAAGCAGTTTCCTCAACCCTCTCCAACCCTTACTGCTGCGAATGAGGTTTGAATTATCTTAGTTCACAGATACATGTCAAATCTCTGCAATCAGATAAGGAAGTTCTCATCAGCATCAAACCTCTGCCACATCCACAGGAATCCCAGAATGAAAGCTTTGAGCAGTATTTTAGGCCAAAATGTTGTTTTATTCATTAAGGTAATTTTTCCCTCCTCAGGCCATTCCCTGTGGATTTTGGTCCAACACAAAACCCAGTCGAAGGCCCCAGAAAAACTTCAAACCTTTTTGACTATAAGTGGGCTGCATGCTATCAACTGCAAAACCTGGAGTAACCATGGAAACAAGCCTTGGGAAATCATGGGAACAGAACCTAAATGAATAGCTAAAGCCCCATTAACAAGACCCTTTAAATAATCAATAACTTGAACAAACATTCTGATTTTTTTTCCCTGACTCTGTTTAATAGGTCAACAAACTTCCCATGGCATTGTTTATAATCATTCAATCAGTAAAATCTTGCTCCTGGAACATTGTAACCTACTTACAAGATATTATTCTTCTGCTACTGTTAAACTATGCCCACTGTAACCTCCTTGATGAAGGTTTACAACATATTGATTCTCTCCAGCACCAATGCTCAATAACAACAGCTATCTACAAAGATCCTCAGACAGCATCTTCCAAACCCATGACCTGTTCAGAAGGACAAGCGCAGCAGATACATGGGAACACCACCACCTGCAATTTCCCCTCCAATCCACCCACATCCTAACTTGGAAATATATCGCCATTCCTTTAGTGTCGCTGTGTCAAAATTCCGGAATACCTGACCAAACAACATTGTGGATCTACCCACGGCACATGGACTGCAACGGTTCAAGGAGGCAGCTCAGCTCACCCCCACCTTCTCAAAGGGGCAGCTAGAGACAGGCAATAAATGCTGGTCCCACCCAGTGACACCCACATCTCATGAATGAATAAACAAAAACATTTCAGAACTTGGCTTCTAACCTAGAAGAAAAGGCAATTTTTGTTTTCCCTGCTGTAAAGGTGACGTTTTTAAGGGTGAGAAATGTTTTTAAAGAAGTGGGGTAAAAACAGGATTCCCAAGCTAAATGGCTGGACATGGTGAGATTTTTGTTAATGAACTTACTAAAGTTGAGCTTTTATGACCCAAAGAGAGACTTGAAGCAAACTCATTTCAGATATAAAGACTCATGACAGTCAATATGCTGTTTATCAGATGAAAACTAGTTGCAGCTTTGATCTTTGTCTTCATGTTTACAAGCATCAATGAGTTATACTATGTCTGTGTGTCTCAGGGAGAACCATTCATGGAGAGAATCACACCAATGAATGTGCATCAATTCACTGAAAAGGCATTGATTGTGACCCTGGTAGTTGAGCAAGAAATTTTAAAAGCAAGGTAGAAATTATATTTCAATGGGAAGTTGTGTCTGCAAAAAGAGTTTAAACATTATTTTTGATGTTTAAAGCATATAGCTTTAGGGTTTTTTTTCTTATTCTTTTCTATAATAAACTTTGATACATTTTTTTGTTGAAAGTGCATTGACAGCCTTTTGTGACTATATTCAGTGATGGGTTGCCAGAGTAACCAAACTTTGAAAATTAAACGTATGATATACCAAGCTAGATTTTTCATTCTGGAATATGGCTTGTGCAATATTAACATCGGCTAGGATTATAACATGATAAACAAATCAGGAGCAAGAATATGCCATGCAGTCCCTCCAGCCTGCGACAGCATATGACTTGATTATGGTTTCAGTTCTACTTTCCTGACTAATGCTGTTCATCTTAAAATACATGATTGACAAAAGAGTCATAAGATATTCAATAACTCAACCTCCACTAGTCTGTTTCAAAGAGAATTCCAAAAACTATAAATGATCTGAGAGAAGAAAATCATCCTCATCTCCATTTTCAAATCATAGAATCTCTACAATTTGGAAACAGGCCATTCAGCCCAACAAGTCCACACTGACCTTCCAAAGAACATCCCACCCAGGCTCAGTCCCCTATCCTGTAACCCTGCATTCCCCATGGCCAATCCACCCTAACCTGCACATCTTTGGACTGCGGGAGGAAACTGGAGCATCCAGAAGAAACCCACACAGACACGGGGAGAATGTGCAAACTCCTCGCAGTCACCTAAGGCAGGAATCTAACCTGGGTCCTTGGTGCTGTGAGGCAGCAGTGCTAACCTCTGAGCCATTGTGCCACCTGTCATTTTTACTCAGCACCCCACAACTTTAATTGTTGTTTAACAAGAAGTAAAAACTACTTTAATTCTTTCTGTTTTATTCTGATTGAAGAGTAGAGTTCTATCATAGGGTTATGTGAATGAGCCATTCCCATTCCTTTTTCTATAGCCGGTAAATTTAGCTCCTGTGAGTATTTATCCTAATTCCCTTTGAAAGTTAGTGTTAACTCTGTTTCCACTGCCCTAATCAAGAAGTGGTATTTCAGGTCACACCAAATAAGAAAGCATTCCCACCTTCTCCTCTAGTGCTTTTGCTAACTATCTGAAATCTGTGTTCGCTCCTTCACTTTTCTGCTGGAAGAAGAACAATCTCAGTCTCCCTGTGTTTATAGAATTCCCTCAACCCCAGTATTTTCCAGGAAATCTCCTTGGTAGAATCTCCAAGACTTTGACATCCTTCGTGAATGTGGCCCACAACTCTAGCTGAAGGCTGACTATTATTCCATAAAGGTTTAGCAAAATCTCTGTAAATTTCTACATCATGTGTTTCTTATTGAAACCGAAGATAGCAAAGGCTTTTTGAATTGACTCCTCAACTTGCTGTGCCTGCGCCTTCAAAGATTTGTGTGTTCAGATTGGTTCTTTCTGTTTGTGCATCGACTTCAAAATATTTCGATGTTTCGTATTTATCAAATGACTGACCATATTTGAGGCGTTACTTATTTCATAAATTCTTGAGTTAATCAGGTGTGAGTGTGACACAAGGTTTTCTACAATTGTGTTAATCTTGACTATGTGTGATAAATACTACAACACACGTGATATTTTTAAAATCATGGACAACTTCATTAGGGAACTGAGTGGATGTTGTCTGAGTGAAAGGACTTGGGGGCAGCTCTAGAGGTAGTTGTGCGGAAATTTTGTGAATTGGACTCTCTGTGTAAATTCTCCCTCTTGCTTCTCATGCTCTCATTTCCTTCAATGTTTTGGTTGGAGTTTACAGGAAATGATTTCTCTTCAGGGAGCTGGAAATGTGGAACCTGACTCTGAGCAGCAGTCACTGCTGCTATTGTTTTGAGGAAAGTAAGGATAAATATTGGGTTAGGATCGAGATTGAAGGGACAGCTCCTTGTGAGAAGAATGAAGGCGCAGTTCCTAAATACAACTGAACAACATCTATGACCTTTAGAATGTTAACTGAGTCAGAGTTTGAATGCTGGCTGTGTGAGTGTGGACAGTATTGCAGAGTTTTCCTTAGCTGCCATTAAGACAAAGTCACTGAATATATTGCAGTAAATATCGTTTCAAAAATGAGGCAAGTTCAAGGTTCAGTCCTTGCGCTCAGTTGAATTAACCAATGTTAACAACATAGCTGTAACTCATGTGACTCAAATGGTCACTAGAGAGAGAGACAGAGAGAGAGACTTCACATCCTCAAACTTAAAGTGGAGGAATTTAGTTACAAAAACAGTAAATGCTGGGAAAGCACAGCAGGTCTGGCAGCATCTGTGGAGAGAAATCAGAGTTAATGTTTCAGGTCGAGTGACCCCTTCCTCAGAACACAGATGCTGCCTGACCTGCTGAGCGTTTCCAGCAACTTCTGTTTTTGTTTCTGATTTACAGCATCCGCAGTTGTTCAGTTTTTATCTAGAATTCAGTTTCCCAGCCATTTCCCAGCTAAGATTGATACTAACTGAGAAAGCATTTCTCTTTGTGTGTGATTTAAATTACTCATTGTGGTTTAGAGGAGCAAAATGTAAGACTGAAAGTTTCTCTTTATTAACACTTGATTCTTTCCTTGCTTTTAACATTCAAAATTTGAATGAGAGAGTTTGTATGACCAGAATTTAATATGCTGAAGTGTGCATGTGCGTGTATGTGTGTGCACGTGCTAGGGACATGGTGTTTGGACATGTCTGTCTATGTGAGCTCTTTAAAATTTATTCTGAGTGCTGTCAAGTTTTGGTGTATTTTCTCAGCCTGGTGTATTGGCAACTCGGCCCCTTCAGAGGGTCATTAAGTGTCAACCATGTCAGTTTTTTTCTTCATTCTCAGGATTTGGGTATTGTTTGCTTTGGCAGAATTTATTGCCCATTCCTAATTGCTCAGAGGACAGTTAAGAGTCAACCACATTGCTGTTGGTCTGGAACCACATGTAGGCCAGACTGGGTAAGGATAGCAGATGTCCTTCCCTGTCCTTTAGATCGTAGTGAATCAGGTGATTTCTTTTATAAGAATCGTCATTAGACTGGCTTTTAATTTCAGTTTATTATGAAATACCAACTTCACCGTGAGCAATGGTGAGATGTACCAGAGCATTATCCTAGGGTGTTCCACTACTAGTCCAGTGACATTCTCTCTCTGCTCATACCTCCCGTCCTAACCAGACAGAATACAATCACGGGTGACCCGGTTGGGTTTTTATGCTGTTTGATCTCATGCCAATAACAAACAAATACAGAGCACAGAAAGCAAACATTCAAAGAAACTTTACCTTATTCCCAAGATAGTGCTAAAAATATTATAAAATTCATTAAATCCACTAGAATTCTTGCCAATTCAAACATATAGGTAAACATTTTTGGCAGCTAGTGCATCCCTCTCATATATTTGACATTTTGGAGTTTAATATTTTAAAAATTACAGAAGTAAAGAAAGCCAATTATTTATTACCTTTTTTTGACCTCAATGTCCTTAAATATTCTTGAGGGAACTAAGTTAGCCATCCTTACCAGGTCTGGCCTGCATGTGACTCCAGACACACAGCGATGAGGTTGACTCTTAACCACCCTCTGAAATGGCTCAGTTTAAGGAGCAACTAGGGAAGAGTAATAAATGCTGTCCTAGCCAATGATGCTCACACCCATGAATGAATGGCAAAATGATTTTTCTAAGGATGGGAACTATTGTTTTATAAGCAACTGCCAATCTATAGCAATCTCTGGCAAAAATTTAGTTCAGGCTTGGACTATTCCAGTCAGTGGATCTGGGAAATGGCCTTACAGCTTAGAAACTGTGTCCACTGAGCCACAGCGCCCAGGCTTCCCTGGGCAATGCCACGGGAGGCTCCCTATGTCATCCTCTAGCTCTCTCTCAATGTACTTTAGGAGGGAAGGAATTTCAGGTTAGCACAGGCTGCTATTCTGTGTTCATCCTCTCAAAATAAACCAATTAGTCCTGTCCTGTATCTCAGGCTTGTCCAAAGCAGGAGTGTACTGTGGTTGTTTATTTGATTAATGAATTAAAATTCCTGGAACCAAGCAATAGGCTCTTCATTTCTTGAGTTCAAGGTGATTACTTCACCATTTATTCTCAAGAGATACATTCCTTGATAATGTGCAACATAGTCAGTGACAGCCCACACATGTAGAATGGGTTTGGACCAAGATCCTGCAGTGGAGATTGACTGTACAAAGTCTTGGCCTGACCTGAGCCTGTTTAGGAAACATCTCATTGCCATGGTCGTAGCCTGCCATTCATCAGATGGAGTTTGTCACAAGGAACTTGTGGGAGGATTCCTGTGTTTCCCTATTCCTTGACTTGAAGACTGTCTGCTGGATGATTCTGCTCAAGAAGGTTGGTGACCACAGGCACTGTGGTGCTAGGCAGGTTGGCTAGAAACTCATTCACGGTACTTGGGTGTCACTATTGGGCCAGCATTTATTGCCATTCTCTAGTTGCCCCTTGAGATGGTGGGAGCAAGCTGCCTTCTTGAACCGCTGCAGTCCATGTGCTGTCGGTGGATCCACAATGCCCTTGGGGAGGGAATTCCAGGATTGTGACCCAGCGACACTGAAGGAACGGCCGATATATTTCCAAGTCAAAACGGTGAGTGGCTTGAAGTGGAACTTGCGGGGGGGGGGGGGGGTTCCCATGTATTTACTGCCCTTGACCTTCTGCACTTTGTGCTCATGAATATGGAAGGTGGTGTTGAAGGAGCCTTGGTGAATTTCTGCAGTGCATCTTGTAAATGGTACACACCGCTGTGACAGAACATCAGTGGTCCTGTACTCAGCAGTACTACTCTCCCCCCAGTGTGAAACAACGAACACACTCTTCCCCAGCCCTGTACTCCAGTTTTGTGTAACTGACCATCACAATGTGGGTGACAGCTGTGAGAACAGAATGGGAAATTTGTAATGATTGATTTTCCACTTCTGTTGGAGCCCAGAACATCAGTTTCTCCATTCAGAGTGTAAAGATTCCTTTGTGTCCCTTAACTAGTTTACAGTTTTGTCCTGAAAATAACACCCCTGACCACTCATAGGGCTAGCTTCAACTTTGAAAGCGAGCAAGAGAGAGAGAGAGAGAGAGAGAGAGAGTGAGGGCAGGATGTAGGCAAATGGAACAGAGGTAGGAAATTGCTGGTTGGATTTAAGAAATAAGAATTCAAACTTTGGAATAAAGTTTCAAATCTAGACTAAATTGGTAAACTGTATTACATGTCAAAGTAATCCAAAGCAAATTGAATCAGACAGGATTCATCCACACAATATTTCTTAAATTAAAAAGTTAAAATTAAACTGCTCAAGTGATTTGAAGTGAAGTGAGATGATTGATTTCAGTTTCCCAAGGTCTTTATATTCTCTCCAATGCACAGGTTTTAATTAGCACGGGCAGATAATATGAGGTATTTGTATAAAATACAGGGCTATAATAATTCAATCAGGATTCAGGCTCCACGTGCTCAGAGCAGACGTGCAGCTTTTATTAATTGGAATCTCATCATTAGGGGCTGACTGGCACATGCTGACCAGCTTCTGAGCGTCGGAAACTGTCTCAAGGAACTTGTGGGAGGATTCCTGTGATTTCCAATTCCTTGACTTGAAACAACATCATCTGGACTCTGCATCCACAATGCTATCGCACCACAGCTAATAATCCCAATGCAGTACTGAGAGAGTGCCACACTGTCTGAGGGTCAGTGCTGAGGGAGTGCCACACTGCCAGAGGGTCAGTGCTGAGGGAGTGCCGCACTGTCAGAGGGTTAGTGCTGAGGGAATGCCACACTGTCAGAGGGTCAGTACTGAGGGAGTGCGACACTGTCTGAGGGTCAAGTGCTGAGGGAGTAACGCACCATCAGAGGGTCAGCGGTGAGGGAGTGCCATACTGTCAGAGGGTCAGTGCTGAGGGACTGCCGTATTGTCGGAGGGTCAGTGCTGAAGGAGTGCTGCACTGTCGGAGAGTCAGTGCTGAGGGAGTGCCGCACTGTCAGAGGGTCAGTGCTGAGGGAGTGCTGCACTGTCAGAGGGTCAGTGCTGAAGGGGTGCCACACTGTCAGACGGTCAGTGCTGAGGGAGTGCCACACTGTCAGAGAGTCTGTGCTGAGGGAGTGCCGTACGGTCAGAGGATCAGTGCTAAGGGAGTCCGGCACTGTCAGAGGGTCAGTGCTCAGGGAGTGCCACACTGTCAGAGAGTTTGTGCTGAGGGAGTGCCGTACGGTCAGAGGGTCAGTGCTGAGGGAGTGTCACACTGTCAGAGGGTCAGTGCAGAGAGAGTGCCGTACGGTCAGATGGTCAGTGCTGAGGGAGTGCTACACTGTCAGAGGGTCAGTGCTGAGGGAATGCGGTACTGTCAGAGGGTCAGTGGTGAGGGAGTGCCGCACTGTCAGAGGGTCAGTGGGTGGGAAGTGACACACTGTCAGAGGGTCAGTGCTGAGGGAGTGCCGTACTGTCAGAGGGTCAGTGGTGAGGGAGCACCGCACTGTCAGAGGATCAGTGCTGAGGGAGCACCGCACTGTCAGAGGGTCAGTGTTGAGGGAGTGCCACACTGACCAAAGGTCAGTGCTGAGGGAGTGCCGCACAGTCAGAGG
>NC_057735.1:1217084-1223603 GCF_004010195.1 Chiloscyllium plagiosum
CTCACTCTCTCTGTGCCGGGCTCCCTCTCTGTGACGGGCTCATTCCCTCTGTGCCGGGCTCACTCTCTTTGTGCCGGGCTCCCTCTCTCAGTGCCGGGCTCACTCTCTCCGTGCCGGGCTCACTCCCTCCGTGCCGGGCTCACTCTCTCTCTGCCGGGCTCACTCTCTCTCTGTGCCGGGCTCACTCTCTCCGTGCTGGGCTCACTCTCTCTCTGTGCCGGGCTCCCTCTCCCTCTGTGCCGGGCTCCCTCTCTCTCTGTGCCGGGCTCATTCCCTCTGTGTTGGGCTCCCTCCCTCTGTGCTGGGCTCCCTCCTTCTGTGTCGGGCTCACTCCCTCTGTGCCGGGCTCCCTCTCTCCATACCGGGCTCCCTCTCTCTGTGCCGGGCTCACTCTCTCTGTGCCGGGCTCACTCCCTCTGTGCCGGGCTCACTCCCTCTGTGCCTGGCTCGCTCTCTCCGTGCCGGGCGTCCTCCCTCTGTGCCGGGCTCACTCCCTCTGTGTCGGGCTCCCTCCCTCTGTGCCTGGCTCCCTCTCTCTCCATGCCGGGTTCCCTCTCTCCGTACCGGGCTCCCTCTCTCTGTGCCGGGCTCATTCCCTCAGTGCCGTGCTCATTCTCTCTGTGCCGTGGCTCACTCTCTCTGTGCCGGGCTCCCTCTCTCTGTGCCGGACTCCCTCTCTCTCTGTGCCGGGCTCACTCCCTCTGTGCCGGGCTCCCTCTCTCTCTTTGCCGGGCTCCCTATCTCTGTGCCAGGTTCACTCTCTCTCTGTGCCGGGATCCCTCTCTCTCTTTGCCGGGCTCCCTCTCTGTGTGCCAGTCTCACTCTCTCTCTGTGTCGTGCTCCCTCTCTCTCCATGCCGGGCTCCCTCTCTCCGTACCGCGCTCCCTCTCTCTCTGTGCCGGGTTCATTCCCTCTGTGCCGGGGTCACTCCCTCTGTGCCGGGCTCATTCCCTCTGTGCCGGGCTGACTCACTCTGTGCCAGGCTCCCTCTCTCTGTGCCGGACTCCCTCTCTCTCTGTGCCGGGCTCACTCTCTCTGTGCCGGGCTCCCTCTCTCTGTGCCGGGCTCACTCTCTCTCTGTGCCGGGCTCACTCTCTCTCTGTGCCGGGATCCCTCTCCCTCTGTGCCGGGCTCACTCTCTCTGTGCCGGGCTCCCTCTCTCTGTGCCGGGCTCCCTCTCTCTCTGTGCCGGGCTCACTCTCTCTGTGCTGGGCTCACTCCCTCTGTGCCGGGCTCCCTCTCTCTCTTTGCCGGGCTCACTCTCTCTGTGCCAGGTTCACTCTCTCTCTGTGCCGGCCTCCCTCTCTCTCTGTGCCGGGCTCACTCCCTCTGTGCCGTGCTCCCTCTCTCTCCATGCCGGGCTCCCTCTCTCCGTACCGGGCTCCCTCTCTCTGTGCCGGGTTCATTCCCTCTGTGCCGGGCTCACTCCCTCTGTGCCGGGCTCATTCTCTCTGTGCCGGGCTGACTCTCTCTGTGCCAGGCTCCCTCTCTCTGTGCCGGGATCCCTCTCCCTCTGTGCCGGGATCCCTCTCTCTCTGTGCCGGGCTCCCTCTCTCTGTGCCGGGCTCACTCTCTCTCTGTGCTGGGCTCACCCTCTCCCTGTCGGGCTCACTCCCTCCGTGCCGGGCTCACTGTCTCCGTGCCAGGCTCCATCTCTCTCTGTGCCGGGCTCCCTCTCTCTCTGTGCCGGGCTCACTCTCTCTGTGCCGGGCTCACTCTCTCTCTGTGCTGGGCTCACTCTCTCCCTGTCGGGCTCACTCCCTCCGTGCCGGGCTCACTGTCTCCGTGCCAGGCTCCATCTCTCTCTGTGCCGGGCTCCCTCTCTCTCTGTGCCGGGCTCACTCTCTCTGTGCCGGGCTCACTCCCTCTGTGCCGGGCTCACTCCCTCTGTGCCGGGCTCACTCTCTCTGTGCCGGGCTCACTCTCTCTGTGCAGGGCTCACTCTCTCAATGCCGGGCTCTCTCTCTCTCTGTGCCCGGCTCCCTCTCTTTGTGCCGGGCTCCCTCTCTCAGTGCCGGGCTCACTCTCTCCGTGTCAGGCTCATTCCCTCTGTGCCGGGCTCACTCTCTCCGTGCCGGGCTCACTCCCTCCGTGCCGGCCTCCCTCTCTCTGTGCCAGGCTCACTCTCTCTGTGCCGGGCTCACTCTCTCTGTGCCGGGCTCACTCCCTCTCTGCCGGGCTCACTCTCTCCGTGCTGGGCTCACTCTCTCTCTGTGCCAGGCTCCCTCTCTCTGTGCCGGGATCCCTCTCCCTCTGTGCCGGGATCCCTCTCTCTCTGTGCCGGGCTTCCTCTCTCTGTGCCGGGCTCACTCTCTCTGTGCCGGGATCCCTCTCCCTCTGTGCCGGGATCCCTCTCTCTCTGTGCCGGGCTCACTCTCTCTGTGCCGGGCTCCCTCTCTCTCTGTGCCGGGCTCACTCTCTCTGTGTCGGGCTCCCTCTCTCTCTGTGCCGGGCTCACTCTCTCTGTGTTGGGCTCACTCCCTCCGTGCCGGGCTCACTCTCTCTGTGCCGGGCTCACTCCCTCTCTGCCGGGCTCACTCTCTCCGTGCTGGGCTCCCTCTCTCTCTGTGCCGGGCTCACTCCCTCTGTGCCGGGCTCACTCTCTCCGTGCCGGGATCACTCTCTCCGTGCCGGGCTCACTCCCTCTGTGCCGGGCTCACTCCCTCTGTGCCGGGCTCACTCTCTCTGTGCCGGGCTCACTGTCTGCATTGTGCTCGCTCTCCCCAAGGAGCTGTCTTCTGCTGTCACTGCATCATGTCCTCAGGAGGCCAGGCTTGCTCCCGCTCTGCCGAGGATACCGAAAGGCGCCGCCGTCAGCTGCTGCCGAAGCAGCCAAAAGGTACAGCCAGATCCACGCCTCAGGTGTTGCAGTCTCCCGGAACCTCCGTTCTTACCCGAGGCCTGAACCAGGGACTGAGCCGGCGGTGGGAACTCCTTCACTGAGGCTGGTGGGCACTCGAACCCATCTCCACTATCACTGCCTCCAGTCCACGCTGCTGCGTCTACCCATCACTGCCATGCCGTCACCGGCACCGAGCTCTTCACCAAGTGGTAAGTGAAATAAAATAAAAGATAAAAAAAGAGAGAACAGAAAGAGAAAATTAAAGGGGTGCAAAGAAAAGCAGACAGAGTGGCAGACTCCAGGCTCAGAAACCCGATTCCACCTTCATCTTCCCGGCAGCAGATTGGAGAGGTGAGGGAGAGGGAGCCCGTGGAGCACTCTGAGCAATCAGGTCCTTTCCTCAGAATGAGAACAATTTTGGAGAATTTTAAATTTGTGACATAACTTTCCCATCTCACTCACAGCTGAAACAAATGGCAGTTCAGCAAATCTAAGATGATGCTTATTCATTGTGAGAACCGTATTAAAAACAGAATATTAACCAAGACATAGAAGAGATACATTCCTAACATTGACAGTAGTTCCTGTCACTTTCTGTTAAAATAGGGATTAAAAGTTCCAAAATATGGACTTCAGTGTCTTTGTATATAAAATTACATATATATGTATCCTGTCTGTCTCCAAGTGTTGGTAATTATAATTCTTAAACTATTGATCACAAAATTTGAGTAGCCTCAAATTGACGTATTTATCCTAGTGTGTAATTATAGGACTAAATCCACATTCATATGGCTTATATTTTCATTACTTTCAGTGGAGTTTGGAGATTTGGACTGATCCAATAATACAGGGGCAACTTTATATATTTCTTCTGCCATTTCAGCTCTTTAACCTCAGTCACCACTGTGCCAAAATTAAATTGACCACCATAAATATACATTATGTACAGTGTGTGATTGACTGTAATGTAGCATTTTCTGCACCAGACTTGTAAGCCACTCTTAGACTTTTCAATTTTGTGCACTGTAAAGTCAGCTTGACAAAAGAAAACTTGTGTGGTAACCAAGACCTGGTGAGCCAAATACTCCACCTTCTTTATATGTTGAAGGAAAGACTGGAAATTGTCGAGCCCTTTCTCAAAACCTGGGCCAGCTCTCTCAGCACTGACAAGGAGGTCAAACACTGGACCAGCTGTGCTCGCTCAGTTTTCTCCAGACTCCAGCAGCAAGTGTTTGACAACAAAGATCTCCTTCCCAAGTCCTGCTTTCACAGCACTCAAAAAGAAAGTTCTTCAAAGACACTCTCATTCAAGTAAAGCATTCTACAACTCCCAGCTTCTTCTCACCTGAGTGGTACCTCAGGAGGTTCCGCAGGGTCGGAGTCAGAAAGGGGCAGCAGTTGGAGAGAAAATGACTGATAAATGAAGAAAGGCTTATATTTATATCATACTTTTCACATCCTCAAGATGGTCTCAATGCATTTTATACTCAATGGAGTAAAGTTTATATATTTTTAGAATTTGCTCAGCTTGTCCTTAGAATATTTTGCATTATTTTATACAATTTTCTTTTATGCAACTTCGGTCAGGACTAAAATATTTTTGACTGGAGGTTGGGGAGCGACCTTAGAGAGGATAGATAAGATGAATCGCTAAGGTCTTTTCCATAAGTCCATAAGATATTGGAGCATAAATTAGGCCATTCAGCCCATCAGGTCTGCTCCACCATGCAATCATAGCTGATACATTTCTCAACCCCATTCTCCTGCATTCTCCCTGTAACCCTTGATCTCGTTGATATTCAAGAACCTATCTATCTTCATCTTAAACATCTTCAATCCTGCTGTGGCAATGAATTCCATAGATTCCCCACTCTCTGGCTGTTCTAAAAGGTCTTCCCTTTATTCTAAGGCTGTGCCCTCGGGTTCTAGTCTGTCCTACCAATGGAAACATCTTCCCACCATCCTTTCTGTCCAGTCCATTCAGTATTCTGTATGTTTTAAATAGGTCTCCCTCATCCTTCTAAACTCCATTGAGTACAAACCCAGAGTCCTCAAATGTTCCTCATACGTTAAGCTTTTCATTCCTCAGACCATTCTCGTGAACTTCCTCTGAACACGCTCCAGAGTCAAAAGCTCTTTGCTTTTGCTCGAAACGTAGATTCTCCTGCTCCTCAGATGCTGCCTGACCGGCTGTGCTTTTCCAGTGCCACACTTTTTGACTCTGATATCCAGCATCTGCAGTCCTCACTTTCTCCTCCATGGCCAGTACATCCTTCCTGAAATATGGGGCCCAAAACTGGGCACAATATCCAAGTGTGGCCTGACCAGAGCGTTTTAGAGCCTCAGAAGTACATCCCTGCTTTTACATTCAAGTCCTCTCAAAATAAATTCCATCATTGCACTTGCCTTCCTAAATACTGACTCAACCTGCAAGTTTACCTTGAGAGAATCCTGGACTAGAACTCTCAAGTCTCTTTGCATTTTTCCCCAGGTTGGGCAAGTTCAATAGTAGGGGGCATAATTTTAAGGTGAGAGGGAAAAGTTTTATAAAGGGCATGAAGGGCAATGTTTCTACACAGTGAGTGGTTTGTGTGTGGAATGAACTGCCAGAGGAAGAGGTGAATACAGGTACAGTTACAACGTTTAACAGACATTTGGATAAGTTCATGAATAGGAAAGGTTTGGAGGGATATTGGCCAAATGCATGCAAGTGGGACTAGTTTAGTCTGGGAACATGGTTGTCGTGGACGAGTTGGACCGAAGGGTCTGTTTCTATGATGCATGACTCTATGAGTACTCTTGAAACATCATCATTATTGTAATGTAGAAAACACAGCAGCCAATCTGCACACAGCAAGTTAACTCAAACAATGACAACATTTCTCCTTATCTCAGTTCTAATGAGTCATCCCTTCACGTTGAAGCTGTGCCCTCATGTCCTCGTCTGATAATCCAGCTCAGTACCCTTTTCTTGCTTTCACCCCACATCCCTCGATCCATTCATCCCTTAGATCCATTAAAATGACATCTGACTCCTTCTTGAAAACATTCAAGGTTTTGGTCTCAACCGAATTCCACAGGTTCGATACTCACCGAGTGAAGACAATCTTAAATGGCCCATCCCATATCCTTAGACAGTGATCCCAGCTCTCCCAACTCCATCATTGGGAACATCCTTTATGTATTTACACCATTACCCACGTATCTGTTAGAATATTATATATCTCTAAGAGATCCCCCTCACTCTTCTAAGGTCTCGTATCTCGATAGACATCAGTCTTGCCTTCCCAGGAATCAGACTGGTCATTCTTTATTGCACTCTCTGTGATCAAAGGCATATGTTTTATTCATCAACATTCCAAAATGTGTTGAGAAATACACACATTCATGCTCAGCTTTGGAGAAAGTTTCCCACCCAACAGGAGTATCCAGCACAGAAATCTGCCCAGCAACAGGGTAATGAGATCAATGGGCGGGCCTGAAGTGGAGTGGGCGGAGATTGAAGCGGAGCGGGCGGGGTCAGGACTGGGAGGGGGTGGAGCTATGATGCGAGCGGGCGGGGTCGGAAGTGGAAGGGGTGGCTCAGGAGCGTAGTGGGCGGGACAGAACGTGGAGAGAGCGGGATCGTGGTGGGATGGCTTCATGCAGAGTGGGCGGGGTCTGTTGTGGAGGGGGCG
>NC_057735.1:1224858-1237392 GCF_004010195.1 Chiloscyllium plagiosum
GTCAGAGGGTCAGTGCTGAGGGAGTGCCGTACTGTCAGAGAGTCAGTGCTGAGGGAGTACCATACTGTCAGAGGTCTGTGCTGAGGGAGTGCCACACTGTCAGAGGGTCAGTGCTGAGGGAGTGCTGCACTGTCAGAGGGTCAGTGCTGAGGGAGTGCCACACTGTCAGAGGGTCAGTGCTGAGGGAGTGCCACACTGTCAGAGGGTCAGTGCTGAGGGAGCGCCGCACTGTCAGAGGGTCAGTGTTGAGGGAGTGCTGCACTGTCAGAGGGTCAGCGGTGTAGGAGTGCCATGCCGTCAGAGGGTCAGAGCTGAGGGAGTGCCGTACTGTCGGAGGGTCAGTGCTGAATGAGTGCTGCATTGTCAGAGGGTCAGTGGTGAGGCAGTGCTGTACTGTCAGAGGGTCAGTGCTGAGGGAGTGCCGTACTGTCGTAGGGTCAGTGCTGAAGAGGTGCTGCACTGTCAGAGGGTCAGTGCTGAGGGAGTGCCACACTGTCCAAGGGTCAGTGCTGAGGCAGTGCCGTACTGTCGGAGGGTCAGTGCTGAGGGAGCACCGCACTGTCAGAGAGTCTGTGCTGAGGGAGTGCCGTACGGTCAGAGGGTCAGTGCTGAGGGAGTGCCGCACTGTCAGAGGGTGAGTGCTGAAGGAGTGCTGCATTGTCAGAGGGTCAGTGGTGAGGCAGTGCCACACTGTCAGAGGGTCAGTGCTGAGGGAGCACCACACTGTCAGAGGGTCAGTACTGAGGGAGTGCCACACTGTCAGACGGTCAGTGCTGAGGGTGCACCGCACTGTCAGAAGGTCAGTGCTGAGGGAGTGCCACACTGTCAGAGAGTCTGTGCTAAGGGAATGCCGTACGGTCAGAGGGTCAGTGCTGAGGGAGTGCCACAGTCAGAGGGTCAGTGGTGAGGCAGTGCCATACGCTCCGAAGGTCAGTGCTGAGGGAGTGCCACACTGTCCAAAGGTCAGTGCTGAGGGAGTGCCACACTGTCAGAGTGTCAGTGGTGAGGCAGTGCCGTACAGTCAGAGGGTCAGTGCTGAGGGAGTGCCACACTGTCAGAGTGTCAGTGCTGAGGGAGTGCTGCACTGTCAGAGGGTCAGTGCTGAGAGAGTGCCACACTGTCAGAGGGTCAGTGCTGAGGGAGCGCCGTACTGTCGTAGGGTCAGTGTTGAAGGAGTGCTGCACTGTCAGAGGGTCAGTGCTGAGGGAGTGCCACACTGTCCAAGGGTCAGTGCTGAGGGAGTGCCGTACTGTCGGAGGGTCAGTGCTGAGGGAGCACCGCACTGTCAGAGAGTCTGTGCTGAGGGAGTGCCACACTGTCAGAGGATCAGTGCTGAGGGAGTGCCACACTGTCAGACTGTCAGTGCTGAGGGAGTGCTGCACTGTCAGAGGGTCAGTGCTGAGAGAGTGCCACACTGTCAGAGGGTCAGTGCTGAGGGAGCGCCGCACTGTCAGAGGGTCAGTGCTGAGGGAGTGCCACACTGTCAGAGGGTCAGTGCTGAGGGAGTGCCGCACTGTCAGAGGATCAGTGCTGAGGGAGTGCCACACTGTCAGAGGGTCAGTGCTGAGGGAGTGCCACACTGTCAGAGGGTCAGTGCTCAAGGAGCACCGCACTGTCAGAGGGTCAGTGCTGAGGCAGTGCCACACTGACAAAGGGTCGGTGCTGAGGGTGTGCCACACTGTCAGAGGGTCAGTGCTGAGGGAGTGCTGCACTGTCAGAGGGTCAGTACTGAGGGAGTGCCACACAGTCCGAGGGTCAAGTGCTGAGGGAATGCTGTACTGTCGGAGGGTCAGTGCTGAAGGAGTGCTGCATTGTCAGAGGGTCAGTGGTGAGGCAGTGCCACACTGTGAGAGGGTCAGTGCTGAGGGAGTGCCGTACTGTCGGAGGGTCGATGCTGAGGGTGTGCCATACTGTAGGATGGTCATTGCTGAGGGAGCACCGCCCTGTCAGAGGGTCAGTACTGAGGGAGTGCTGCACTGTCAGACGGTCAGTGCTGAGGGTGCACTGCACTGTCAGAGGGTCAGTGCTGAGGGAGTGCTGCACTGTCAGAGGGTCTGTATTGAGGGAGTGCCACAATGTCAGAGAGTCTGTGCTGAGGGAATGCCATACGGTCAGAGGGTCAGTGCTGAGGGAGTGCCACAGTCAAAGGGTCAGTGGTGAGGCAGTGCCGTACGCTCCGAGGGTCAGTGCTGAGGGAGTGCCACACTGTCCAAAGGTCAGTGCTGAGGGAGTGCCACACTGTCAGAGGGTCAGTGCTGAAGGAGTGCCACACTGTCAGAGGGTCAGTGCTGAGGGAGTGCCACACTGTCAGAGGGTCTGTATTGAGGGAGTGCCACACTGTCAGAGGGTCAAGTGCTGAGGGAGTGCTGCACTGTCAGAGGGTCAGTGGTGAGGGAATGCTGTACTGTCAGAGTGTCAGTGCTGAGGGAGTGCTGCACTGTCAGAGGGTCAGTGGTGAGGGAATGCTGTACTGTCAGAAGGTCAGTGCTGAGGCAGTGCCGTACTGTCAGAGGGTCAGTGGTGAGTGAGTGCCGTACTGTCAGAGGGTCAGTGCTGAGGGAGCGCAGCACTGTCAGAGGGTCAGTGCTGAGGGAGTGCCACACTGTCAGAGGGTCAGTGCTGAGGGAGCACCGCACTGTCAGAGGGTCAGTGCTGAGGGAGTGCCACACTGTCAGAGAGTCTGTGCTGAGGGAGTGCCATACGGTCAGAGGGTCAGTGCTGAGGGAGTGCCACAGTCAGAGGGTCAGTGCTGAGGGGGTGCAGTACGCTCAGAGGGTCAGTGCTGAGGGAGTGCCACACTGTCCAAAGGTCAGTGCTGAGGGAGTGCCACACTGACAGATGGTCTGTGGTGAGGGAGTACCGCACTGTCAGAGGGTCAGTGCTGAGGGAGTGCCACACTGTCAGAGTGTCAGTGCTGAGGGAGTGCTGCACTGTCAGAGGGTCAGTGCTGAGAGAGTGTCACACTGTCAGAGGGTCAGTGCTGAGGGAGCGCCGCACTGTCAGAGAGTCAGTGCTGTGGGAGTACCGTACTATCAGAGGGTCAGTGCTGAGGGAGTGCCACACTGTCAGAGGGTCTGTGCTGAGGGAGCACCGCACTGTCAGATGGTCAGTGCTGAGGGAGTGCCACACTGACCAAGGTTCAGTGCTGAGGGAGTGCCGCACTGTCACAGGGTCAGTGCTGAGGGAGTGCCGTACAGTCAGAGGGTCAGTGGTGAGGCAGTGCCGTACTGTCAGAGGATCAGTACTGAGGGAGTGCCACACTGTCAGAGGGTCAGTGCTGAGGGAGTGCTGCACTGTCAGCGGATCAGTGCTGAGGGAGTGCCACACTGTCAGAGTGTCTGTATTGAGGGAGTGCCACACTGTCAGAGGGTCAAGTGCTGAGGGAGTGCCACACTGTCAGAGGGTCAGTGCTGAGGGAGTGCCACACTGTCCAAAGGTCAGTGCTGAGGCAGTGCCGTCCTGTCAGAGGGTCAGTGCTGAGGGAGTGCCACACTGTCAGAGTGTCAGTGCTGAGGGAGTGCTGCACTGTCAGAGGGTCAGTGGTGAGGGAGTGCCACACTGTCAGAGGGTCAGTGCTGAGGGAGCGCCGCACTGTCAGAGGATCAGTGGTGTGGGAGTGCAATACCGTCAGAGGGTCAGAGCTGAGGGAGTGCCGTACTGTCGGAGGGTCAGTGCTGAAGGAGTGCTGCATTGTCAGAGGGTCAGTGGCGAGGCAGTGCTGTACTGTCAGAGGGTCAGTGCTGAGGGAGTGCCGTACAGTCGTAGGGTCAGTGCTGAAGGAGTGCTGCACTGTCAGAGGGTCAGTGCTGAGGGAGTGCCACACTGTGCAAGGGTCAGTGCTGAGGCAGTGCCGTACTGTCAGAGGGTCAGTGCTGAGGGAGTGCCACACTGTCAGAGGGTCAGTGCTGAGGGAGCACCGCACTGTCAGAGGGTCAGTGCTGAGGGAGTGCCACACTGACCAAGGGTCAGTGCTGAGGGAGTGCCGCACTGTCAGAGGGTCAGTGCTGAGGGAGTGCCGTACAGTCAGAGGGTCAGTGGTGAGGCAGTGCCGTACTGTCAGAGGGTCAGTACTGAGGGAGTGCCTCACTGTCAGAGGGTCAGTGCTGAGGGAGTGCCGCACTGTCAGAGGGTCAGTGCTGAGGGAGTGCCACACTGTCAGAGGGCCTGTATTGAGGGAGTGCCACACTGTCAGAGGGTCAAGTGCTGAGGGAGTGACGCACCGTCAGAGGGTCAGTGCTGAGGGAGTGCCACACTGTCAGAGAGCCAGTGCTGAGGGAGTGTCACACTGTCAGAGGGTCTGTGCTGAGGGAGTGCCATACGGTCAGAGGGTCAGTGCTGAGGGAGTGCCACACTGTCCAAGGGTCAGTGCTGAGGGACTGCCGCACTGTCAGAGGGTCAGTGCTGAGGGAGTGCCATACTGTCGGAGGATCGGTGCTGAGGGAGTGCCATACTGTCAGATGATCAGTGGTGTGAGAGTGCCGCACTGTCAGACGGTCAGTGCTGAAGGAGCACCGCACTGTCAGAGGGTCAGTGCTGAGGGAGTGCCGCACTGTCAGAGGGTCAGTGCTGAGGGAGCACCGTACGGTCAGAGGGTCAGTGCTGAGGGAGTGCCACACTGTCCAAGGGTCAGTGCTGAGGGACTGCCACACTGTCAGAGGGTCAGTGCTGAGGGAGTGCCACACTGACAGATGGTCTGTGGTGAGGGAGTACTGCACTGTCAGAGGGTCAGTGCTGAGGAAGTGCCACACTGTCAGAGAGTCTGTCCTGAAGGAGTGCCGTACGGTCAGAGGGTCAGTGGTGAGGGAGTGCCGTACTGTCAGAGGGTCAGTGGTGAGGCAGTGCCGTACTGTCAGAGGGTCAGTGTTGAGGGAGTGTGTACTGTCGGAGGATCAGTGCTGAAGGAGTGCTGCACTGTCAGAGGGTCAGTGCTAAGGGAGTGCCACACTGTCAGAGAGTCTGTGCTGAGGGAGTGCCGTACGGTCAGAGGGTCAGTGCTGAGGTTGTGCCACACTGTCAGAGGGTCAGTGCTGAGGGAGTGCCGTACAGTCAGAGGGTCAGTGCCGAGCGAGTGCCGTACTGTCAGAGGGTCAGTGTGGAGGGAGTGCCACACTGTCAGAGGGTCAGTGGTGAGGGAGTGCCGCACTGTCAGAGGGTCAGTGCTGAGGGAGTGCCACACTGTCAGAGGGTCAGTGGTGAGGGAGTGCCGTACTGTTAGAGGGTCAGTGGTGAGGGAGTGCCGTACTGTCAGAGGGTCAGTGCTGAGAGAGTGCCGCGCTGTCAGAGGGTCAGTGCTGAGGGAGTGCCGCACTGTCGGAGGGTCAGTGCTGAGGGAGTGCCGCACTGTCAGAGGGTCAGTGCTGAGGGAGTGCCACACAGTCCGAGGGTCAGTGCTGAGGGAGTGCCGCACTGTCAGAGGGTCAGTGCTGAGGGTGTGCCGCACTGTCAGAGGGTCAGTGCTGAGGGAGTGCCGCTCTGTCCGAGGGTCAGTGCTGAGGGTGTGCCGTACTGTTAGAGGTTTAGTATTGTGGGAGTGCTCTACTGTCAGAGGGTCAGTGCTGAGAGAGTGCTGCACTGTCAGAGGGTCAGTGGTGAGGGAGTGCTGCACTGTCAGAGGGTCAGTGCTGAGGGAGCACAGCACGGTCAGAGGGTCAGTGGTGAGGGAGTGCTGAACTGTCAGATGGTCAGTGCTGAGGGAGTGCCGCATTGTCAGAGGCTTAGTATTGTGGGAGTGCTCTATTGTCAGAGGGCCAGTGCTGAGAGAGTGCTGCACTGTCAGAGGGTCAGTGGTGAGGGAGTGCCGCACTGTCAGAGGGTCAGTGCTGAGGGAGCGCCACACAGTCCGAGGGTCAGTGCTGAGGGAGTGCCGCACTGTCAGAGGGTCAGTGGTGAGGGAGTGCCGCACTGTCAGAGGGTCAGTGCTGAAGGAGTGCCACACAGTCTGAGGGTCAGTGCTGAGGGAGTGCCACATTGTCAGAGGGTCAGTGCTGAGGGAGTGCCGCACTGTCAGAGGGTCAGTGCTGAGGAATTGCCAAATTGTCAGATGGTCAGTGCTGAGGGAGTGCCGCACTGTCGGAGGGTCAGTGCTGAGGGAGTGCCACACAGTCCGATGGTCAGTGCTGAGGGAGTGCCGCACTGTAAGAGGGTCAGTGCTGAGGGTGTGCCAAACTGTCAGATGGTCAGTGCTGAGGCAGTGCTGCACTGTCAGAGGCTTAGTATTGTGGGAGTGCTCTACTGTCAGAGGGTCAGTGCTGAGGGAGTGCTGCACTGTCAGAGGGTCAGTGCTGAGGGAGTGCCGCACTGTCGGAGGGTCAGTGCTGAGGGAGTGCCACACAGTCCGAGGGTTAGTGCTGAGGGAGTGCCGCACTATCAGAGGGTCAGTGGTGAGGGAGTGCCGCACTGTCAGAGGGTCAGTGCTGAAGGAGTGCCACACAGTCTGAGGGTCAGTGCTGAGGGAGTGCCACATTGTCAGAGGGTCAGTCAGTGCTGAGGGAGTGCCACATTGTCAGAGGGTCAGTGGTGAGGGAGTGCCACACTGTCAGAGGGTCAGTGCTGAGGGAGTGCCGCACTGTCAGAGGGTCAGTGCTGAGGGAGCGCCACACAGTCTGAGGGTCAGTGCTGAGGGAGTGCCGCACTGTCAGAGGGTCAGTGGTGAGGGAGTGCCGCACTGTCAGAGGGTTAGTGCTGAGGGAGCGCAGCACTGTCAGAGGATCAGTGGTGAGGGAGTGCCGCACTGTCAGAGGGTCAGTGCTGAAGGAGTGCCAAACTGTCAGATGGTCAGTGCTGAGGGAGTGCCGCACTGTCAGAGGCTCAGTATTGTGTCAGTGCTCTGCTGTCAGAGGGTCAGTGCTGAGGGAGTGCCGCACTGTCGGATGGTCAGTGCTGAGGGAGTGCCGCACTGTCAGATCGTCAGTGCTGAGGGAGTGCTGCACTGTCGGAGGGTCAGTGCTGAGGGAGTGCCACACTGTCAGATCGTCAGTGCTGAAGGAGTGCCGCACTGTCGGAGGGTCAGTGCTGAGGGAGTGCCACACAGTCCGAGGGTCAGTGCTGAGGGAGTGCCACACTGTCAGAGGGTCAGTGCTGAGGGAGTGCCGCACTGTCGGATGGTCAGTGCTGAGGGAGTGCCGCACTGTCGGAGGGTCAGTGCTGAGGGAGTGCCACACAGTCCGAGGGTCAGTGCTGAGGGAGTGCCACACTGTCAGAGGGTCAGTGCTGAGGGAGTGCCGCACTGTCAGGGGTCAGTCCTGTGATCGTGCCATTCTTTTAGAGGGTCTTCAGCCGGGTCCAATCTCTTTCCCATATTGTTGTCCTCACCCCTTCCCCTCCTGCCCAGAACAACAATGAGGTTTCTTTTGTCCTCACTTTCCACCCACTAGCCTCTGCTTTCAAACGATCATTCTCTGCCAGTTCCACCATTTCCTGCAGGATGCCCCCACCATACCCGCCTTCCCTTCCCTTCCACTGTCCGGATACTACAGAAACTGTTCTCTCCGTGATCCCCTGATCCACTCCTCCATCGTTCCTTACACTTCCTCACTCTCTCATGGTGCCTCCCCATGCAATCACGGAAGGTGTAACTCCTGGCCATTGCCTTCCTCCTTCCTCACTGCCCAAGGGCCTAAACACACCTTCCAGGTGAAGCAGTGATTCATTTGTACTCCTTTCAGTCTGGTCAACTGCTCACAATGTGGTCTCCTTTACGTTGGTGAGAGCTAACACAGACTGGGTGACCACTTTACGGAACACCATTGGTCTGTCCATAGGAATGATCCCAACCTTCCAGATGGTCACCATTTCAATAAACCACCTTGCGCCAATGTTAATCGTTCTCTCCAAGGCCCTGCTGCAATGTTCCAACCAAGTTCAGAATGAGCTGGAGGAATAACACCTCATTTTCCACTTTGGTACCTTACAACCTTTGGTCTCAGTATGGAGTTCTGCAAGTTTAGAACATAAACTCTGTCTTCTATTTTGTTTACAAGCTTTGCCCCTGCCCAACCCCAATATCTTGCTTATGTAGGTCTCTTGTTAGCAATGACACTCTACTTTAAACATTTCACACCTATCATTAACACCTATTTTGAATCTACATCACTCCTTAATCACCATTAGCATGACTTTTCTCTGGGCAACCTCACCATTTATTGCATCCACTTCTCCCCCAAAGCACACATACTCACACTGACACACACACAGACACACATACTCACACTGACACACACACAGACACACATACGCACACAGACACACACAGACACACACAGACACACACACACAGACACACACACACACATCAACAGTGTTAAAACCATTGTTTTCCAGCTCCCTTCAGTTCCAAAGAAATAGCAAAGGACTTGAAAGATTTTGTCTGTATCTTCCCACAGATGCTGCAAGATCTTCTGAGTCTCCAGCACTTTCTATTTTAGTTATTGACAAAGCTTTCCTTTATTGTTTCTGTTTTAAGATCAACCCAAGGCTCCCCCTACAGCACGAAGCTTAGTGCCAGAGGATGCTGGACAGAATCCTGTATTATCACAGAATGGGATCCAACAGGCAGTCCACTTACACAGCACAGATACTGAAGCTGCAAACACAGCAGAAAGCTCAGTCACCCACACTCTGACTGGGCACAGAGCACGTTCTATGGAGCACTCCAACCCACTGAGCGGACACAGCCAGCATGGCAAGCTGCAATCGTACCCCTCTATCAACAGCCACAGCAGTAAGAGGAGTAAATCCAGTTCCAGGTCAACAGCATCTCAGATTCCGTCTGATGCAGAGGAAGGTGAGTCAAGCCTCACGATGGTAATCCTAATCTAACAACCGGTGTCAGTGACATTCATTGTGCAGCTTTCCATAAGGTGAATAATAACACAGACCATTTGAACCACCCTGATCAGGTGAATGTTTAATTAATAGACAATGGGAAAAGGCCAATGTTATATCCCATATCAACAGGTGATGATAAAAGGAATGGTTGGTCAGAAATGTTGGTCCCTGGAAACCATTAGGTCCTGTCGGGATAGTGTATCTGTCTGAATTTAAAGGGATAAAGGGCATGTCACACTTGTTAACAAGACACCAAAAGCACGGAAAATGCTTGAACCTTTTATACAGGATGCAACTACTGATTAGGCAAACTAAACATGGATTCATGAAGGGAATTTAAATTTGATAAACTTGATAGTGCTTTTCAAGGATATAACTTGCAGAGTCAATAAGGGGGAGTCAGTGGATGTGGTATATTTGGATTTTCAGAAGACTTTTCATAAATTTCCACAAAACGTCAGTAAACAAAAAGGGAGTAAGCCAGCACAGGTTTGAGAATTAGTTTCCAGGCAGAAAGCCGAGCTAGGCCGAGATTGTCAGGCTGTGACCAGCAGGGAGCAGTACTGGGACATTATATCAGTGATATGGATGTGGGGATTTGGGTTTTTGTGGTTCAGTTCTTGTGGTAATCTACCTACGTCATGGTCAGAAGCCCCATGTTCAAGTCCCAGCTGCTCTAGAGGTAGCTCATAACACACTTGAACAGACTAATTCCAAACACTAGAATGTGGGGGGAAAGGATTTGAATGAGTATTTCTAAATTTGCAGATGATACAAAGCTGCTGGGAATGTGAGTTATAAGGAGGATGCAAAGAGGCTTCAAGGGGATTCAGACAGGCTGGGTGAGCAGGCAGGAGCACAGCAAATGGAATATAATGGTGACAAATGTGAGCTTCTCCAGTTTGGTCGGAGGACAAAATGGCCAAGTATTTCTTAAATGGCGAGAGATTGGAAAATGTGATATCCAAAGGGACTTTGGTATTCTTGTTCATTAGTGACTGAAAGCTACGTACAGGTGCAGCAAACAGTTCGAAAGACAAACAATGTGTTAGTTTTTATCACAAGAGAATCAGAGTAGAGGGGCAGGGAAGTCTTGCTTCAGTTCTGTGGAACACTGGTGAGAGTACACCAGGAGTATCGTGTGCAGTTCTGGTCATACATGCTCCAGACGGACAGAAGTTCACCAGATTGATTCCTGGGATGGTGGGACTGTCCCATTGGGAGAGATTGAGGACACTGGGTCTCTGATGTTCAGAAGAATGAGAGACAATCTCACAAAATTTGAAAAATATTACACAAAATGTTAAGAGTTTACCAGGGTGTACACAGAAAACCTGTTTCCCCTGGCTGTAGGGTCTAGAACCGAGGGACAGAATCTCAGAATAAAAGGCCAGCCATTTCAGACTGAGATGAGGAAGAATCTCTTCACTCAAAGTGGGGGGGGGGGCATTTTTGGAAATCTCTACCCTAGAGGATGGTGGATGCTCAGTCACTGAGTAAGTTCAAGACAGAAATAATTAGACTTTTAGATATAAATGAGACCCAGAAACATGATGATAGCAGAGGAATATGACCTTGAGGTAGATAATCAACCATGATCTAGAAATGTATGGCAGGTACAGGGACTGAATGGCATAGTCTTGCTCTTTTTGCAATTACCATGGTGGATTATGGACAACATTTAGTTGTCAAGCTATTCAAGTCAAGCAAGGAACTGAAGCTGAAAATATTAAAACTAAATTGTTTTAGAGATCAATAGCTTCAAACTGCAATCACCTAAAAATCCCTTCTTCAAGTTGTTTATCAGAGAGTTCCTGGTGTCCCAGTAAAGATCAGTGCCACTCCGTGTGATCTGGGCTTGAGGCAGCTGAGAACAAACTGCTCCTGGGTGGATAATATTGGACAGGTCCTGCTGGCCCTAGCACCACCCCCCCCCCCCATCCAGGTTCACAAAACAAGATGGCTATGGTTATACGATCGGCTGTGAATTTAAACTGGCCAATTTTAGGAAACGTTTACCTCCCTAAACAGCGAGGATCATTGGAAAATGAAGCTTTGGAGCTCATCACAGTCTGAGTTGGATATGGAGCAGGCTGCTAGGGAGGGAGCAGACTCCATCCCAGATTTCTGCCCAGTTTACTGATGTCATTAAGAGCTCACAGCCTGCTGCAAGCTTCTGTGTGAACTCAAAGGTAATGAATTAGCCAATGGTCCTGCTGATGATCACTGTTTATACTCCCTGGGTCAGAGAGAGTAACAGAGGACAACTGAGTCAGGATTCCTGTTTCCTGAACTCACCAGTCTGTGCTGTTTAATGTTAGTTTAGGGTAGGATTGGGTTTAGCTCTGATTGTTTTTTGCAGTTAGTTGTATATTTGTTTGAAGTGTACTGGTCTGAATCTAATTGAAAAGCTGTAACATTCTTCCCCTCTGTTTCTGTCTGTGTGCAGATTGCTGTGTACACTGCATCCTGGCCTGCCTATTCTGTCAGTTCCTCACACTGTGCAATCTTGTGTTAGACTGTGCGACTTGTGGAACATGTGCCTCGGATAGTTCCTGCTGTTTCTGCTGCGGTTCCGAGGAATGTGCCCCGTGTGACTTGCCATGTGACCTGGATTGTGGAATTGTTGATGCTTGCTGTGAATCAGCAGACTGCCTGGAGATCTGCATGGAATGTTGTGGCCTCTGCTTCTCCTCATAACTGTGAATCCTGGCAATCCCGGCTGGCTTCGATGGGAATATTGCTGGATTGTTGGTTCTGGTCAGTCTCGGAGACTCTCCAGATATTGGAGTGAATGTCCTCAAGACGAGCACCAGTGTGTGAGGATCCCAACTCTGGAAGGTGGTGTTGTCAAGACTGGAAGACAAGACAGAGTCACTAACACATAATTGACATCACCATCTGTTTGTTTGTTCAGCTTCCATGTTGAAAACCATGATCTTCAGACACTTCAAACTCCAAAGATTCTTGTGGGTCCGTTTATTTTGTTCCCCCATCACCAGCTTAAAGCATCCTCTCATGGTGTCCCATGTTGAAACTCCACTTCAGTCCTTGATCCCACTCCTCTATCCAACAGGAAATGGAGCATAGCGGGAAGGTAGGGACTGGGTCAGGGGGGAGGCTCTGGGGAAGGTGGGGACTGGGTCAGAGGGGAGGCTCTGGGGAAGGTGGAGAGTGGGTCAGGGGGGAGGCTCTGGGGAAGGTGGGGACTGGGTCAGAGGGGAGGCTCTGGGGAAGGTGGAGAGTGGGTCAGGGGGGAGGCTCTGGGGAAGGTGGGGACTGGGTCAGAGGGGAGGCTCTGGGGAAGGTGGAGAGTGGGTCAGGGGGGAGGCTCTGGGGAAGGTGGGGACTGGGTCAGAGGGGAGGCTCTGGGGAAGGTGGAGAGTGGGTCAGGGGGGAGGCTCTGGGGAAGGTGGGGACTGGGTCAGAGGGGAGGCTCTGGGGAAGGTGGAGAGTGGGTCAGGGGGGAGGCTCTGGGGAAGGTGGGGACTGGGTCAGAGGGGAGGCTCTGGGGAAGGTGGAGAGTGGGTCAGGGGGGAGGCTCTGGGGAAGGTGGGGACTGGGTCAGAGGGGAGGCTCTGGGGAAGGTGGAGAGTGGGTCAGGGGGGAGGCTCTGGGGAAGGTGGGGACTGGGTCAGAGGGGAGGCTCTGGGGAAGGTGGAGAGTGGGTCAGGGGGGAGGCTCTGGGGAAGGTGGGGAGTGGGTCAG
>NC_057735.1:1237568-1260568 GCF_004010195.1 Chiloscyllium plagiosum
GGGAGTGGGTCAGGGGGAGGCTCTGGGGAAGCTGGGAGTGTATCAGGGGAGAGGCTCTGGGGAAGACGGGGAGTGGGTCAGGGGCCATGCTGAGGAAGGTGGGGGTGAGGATGGAGGTGGAGACTCTGGGGAAGGTAGTGAGTGGGTTGGGGAGACTCTGGGGAAGGTGGCAGTGGGTCAGGGTAGATGCTGGAGAAGATGGGAATGAGGATGGGAGGAGATGCTGGTGAAGGTGAGGAGCGGTTAGAGGGGGGTGGTATTCTGGGTTGGCAGTGAGTGGTGCAGGACTAACTGCATCTTGTTGCTACATAGTTGAGCCCTCACTCATAATTCCAGCTGATGACTTTAAGAGTGTCAGTGGCAAAATCTTGACAGCCATTAAGGTAGCTTCCCAATTTCCTTTGGCAATGCTAATACAACAGATCAAGGACTTCAGCCCAATGAGCCCACCTATCCACAGTTTGCAGCTTGAATCCTGGAAGTCTCTTTCTAACAGTGCTGTGGGTGTCCCTGCAGCAGTTCAAGAAAGCGGCTCAATACCACCTTGTTAAGGATCATTAAGAACAGACAATTAATGCTAACCCGACTGAAAACATCCACATCTTGTGAAAGAGTATCTAAACAGAACGGGAATCTCATTTAATGACCAGAAACAATGTACCCCTTCTTGGAATACATTAAGATATTTTTAAGAGATATGAATTTGTCTCTATTGTCCTTATTAGATTCAAAAGATCCATTTTGGGTGCAACACCTGTCCCTCAAGATCACCTGAATAATCTGTTACCCAAAATCGATTCAGAGCTCATCTCAGATATTTGGAGCACCCCATAAAATGGATATTAGTGATTTTACGTATGCTAAGGAGGGGTCGAGGTCTTGCTTTGTTTAACTTTGAGATAAGGCCTCACCAACGTGGACATTAGTAAAAAGTAAATTGAAATATGGATCTGGGAAACAGGAATGCATGCTACCCTCTTAGTCCCCTTCCCGAGCCCCATGCGCCACACTTGGGGCAAAAAGGTATCTGTTATGTGGAAAGGGGATTGGATTAAAAACTAGCCTTACATGTGATCTTTCCTCAACTTGTTTTAGCTCATTTCCTGAAAGTACTGATGCCTTCCAATTGCTTGTTCAAGAGTCTATCCTTTAAGAATGAGGTTAGACAATGAGTTTTGCAAGTAATTTTGGCACAGTCAGGTCTAACATCTCTCTTCACTATCCCTGCCCGTAACCTTACCCAGCCCTACAATCCTCCAGCCACCCACCTCCTGAATATGTTGTCAGCAGAGCTTTGCTTGAAATCATCAATGACAGTGTCAGTGCCTCTTGTTCCTCAGGCTGACCAGGGACAAAGTGACTAATCCCATTGGCGATTAACCAACACACCAAACTGGGCACCTGTCCAATTTTCAAAGTCTGTGATGATATTTTATCTTTTACCACATCAGGTTGTCTGTTTTTGATGACAGGTATGACTTATATGGCTCTATTTAATTGTCCAGTGATATTTTCACTTGGGCGCCATACGTTTACAAAAAATCTTAATGTGCAATGTACGAGCAAATGATTAAACAACAGTACAATAAGACTAAATCACATTGCAGCCTGATATTAGATCAATTTAAGGTACTTAGCAAAAGAATCAAAGGGGACATTGGAAGAATGTCTTTTTTTAAGATCTGTCTGTCTGAAATGACTTCCAAAAGGGAATTGGTTAAATACCTAAAGAAGGAAATTTTACTGGGAATGGGGAAAGAGGCTGTTGAATTGAATGGCTCTTTGAGAGAGCTAGCACAAATATGATGACCAAATGGACTCGTCTATGAATCTACCATGTGTTTGTCGATGACTGGAATCCCTTATCTCAACCTGCTGCATAAGAGCAACCAAAGGCACAGTTGAGAGATTACAATGTTTGTCTGTCTGAAATTGTGACTGAAATATTCATCTCTGCTGAATGACTCGCTTGTGATCAGGGCTGTAGCAGGATGTTTGCAGCTTTAATATTTGAAGATTCTGATTAAAGGTGAAGACTCCTTTTACATTCCTCACATTCCTTATTTAATGCACTGTGTAATAAATCCAGGCTGTTTGGGAATTTTCTCATCTCACTCTGACAAGCCTCCTGTTCACATTCTTACATTAAAATATAAGGTTAACGGCACAGGCTCCATCCCTAAATCCTTCATCCTGAGCAACTGGAATTATGAAAAACCTGACCTCCTTCAGTTTTCCTCGACAAAATCTTGAAATCCCCATTTTCTATCATCCAACCGATAATTTTCATCCACAATTTTTGATTTCAACATTATTAAAAAGTTACATTCCTATAGCAACTCCTGTTAGCCGAGAATGTCGAAAAGTGCTTTACAATTAATGAAGTGCTTCAGAAGTGTCACTCGTGAAACATAATGGCCAATCGACATAAAGCACAATGTCACAACCCAGCTCATCTGTCCATTTATGGTAGTGTTGTTTAAGGGATAACTATAGAACAGAACATCAGAGGGAACACACCTTACCCTCTTCAAAAACTTGTCTTTGGATCTTGTCTATGTATCTGAGAGGGTAGACCTCATCCAAAAGACTGACCTTCCGACTGCCTCTCATTCTCCCCTCCTCCATCCACACTACCAGAGGTGGAGCTGGTACCAGCCATTCTGCCCATGGCTTCTCATCCTGCTGCTACCTTCAGGCTTCTATATTTCTCCTACATCCCTCTTTTAAGTCAAACCTTTGCTATCTTCATAAAATTTCCTTCTGGAGCTGCTGTGAGACAATAGTGCTAACCACTGAGCCACCTTGCAGCCCCTAACTTTGGAGTTAAAGCTTCAAGCTGATCCTGATGATGTCAGTAAGACTATTTGAAGAGAAATGAAGACAATAACCTTTCCTCACACATCTCCAGAAGATAGGTGACTAATCCTCTATAAAGGGTCACTTCAAGGAGGACAGCTTTCACCAGCTCAGCTTCGATGTCCGTACAGAGATATTTCAAAAAATGGAGATTTGAGTGTGTCAGAGAAACTATACCCTATGGAAGGAAATCTGGAACTATCATAGAATAGAATCCCTACAGAGTAGAAGCAGGCTGTTCAGCCCATTGAGTCCACATCGACCCTCCGAAGAGCATTTCAACCAGACCTGCCTCTTCCCTGCAACCCTGCATTTACATTGACTAAACAACCTAGCCTGCACATCCTTCAACACTATGGGACAATTTCCCATGGCCAATCCACCTAACCTGCACATCTTTGAACTGTGAGAGGAAACCGGAGCACCTGGAGGAAACCCACGCAGACATGAGGAGAACGTGCGGACCCCACATAACCAGTTGCCCGAGGCTAGACTTGAACCTGGGTCCCTGGCACTGTGGGGCAGCCGTGCTAACCACTGAGTCACTGGGCCACCCCTAACTTTGGAGTTAAAACTTCAAGCTGATCCAGGTGATGTCAGGAAGCATGTTTTCACAAATGCTCTCCTGAAAAGATTGCCAAGGGACAGTCCAAACCTACAAGGCAGATGGACAGAATGTCATTGGCCGAGAGTTATGAGGGATCAGGTGGGTGAGTGGAATTGGAGCATTGACCAGCCATGATCTGATTGACTGTCTGAAGGCACACTCAGTTCCCCGAAAGCAATACCAGAAACACGCCTTGATCCCCATTCAGCTGCTGAACCTGGCTTTGTGTCCGATTGTTCATATATACTGTCTGTTTCAGGTCAGATAAAGAGCACAAGCTATAGGGAAGGGTAATATCCACTAGGGTTAGAGAGTTTAAATGAAACAATGATCAAGATGTAGTCATAGAATCATGGAGATGTACCACACTGAAAGAAACCATTTGGTCCAACTCGTCCATGCTGACCAGATCCTAACCTAATCTAGTCCCATTTGCCAGCACTTGGCACATTTCCCTCTAAACCCTTCCCATTCATATACCCATCCAGACGCCTTTCAAATGCTGTAATTGTACCAGCCTCCACCACTTCCTCAGGCAGCTTGTTCCGTACACACACCACCCTCTGTGTGAAAAGGTTGCCCCTTAGGACCCTTTTAAAATTTTCCCCTCTCACCCTAAACCTGTGTCCTCTAGTTCTGGACTTACCCACCCCAGGAAAAAGACCTTGACTATTTCACCCTATCCATGGCCCTCATGATTTTATAAACCTCTATAAGGTCACCCCTCAGCCTCTGATGTTCCAAAGAAAATATTCCCAAATAATTCAGCCTCTCCCTATCACTCAAACCCACCAATCTTGGCAACATCCTTGTAAATTTTTTTCAGAATTCTTTCAAGTAGCAGGGAGACCAGAATTAGTCGATCCACTTGTAGCCATGTGCAGGAAAAGAATCTCATTCACTCTTTGCTTCTCTGTATCAAATTATCAGCTAATTCTGAGACAGTGAAATGCTAAAGTTAGTAACACTATTGACATCATGAAATTCCTGATATTGTGAAAAATGTAATATCGTCCCATCTTAGAGATAATGATCAATGGAGGTAAAACACTCTTCATGCTAGTGATTTTACTTGATGTGTACAGATGCACTGATCTGCTCGTTATAAACAGGGAAAATGTTTACACAGTACTAAAGGGCTTGAGTGTGATCTCTCGCAACAAATTCACATCCCTCTCCCCCCTCCCCCCACTGTGTTTTTATATAAATATGTAAACATCCTGATCTACAAACTGATAATTTATTGCTAGCATGAAATATTGCTAGCATCAAATTGAATGAATGCTTGTATTTCTATCTGGTAATGTAACCCATTATGTTAGTATTTTGGGGCAGTATTGTATTGAGGTATTGAAGTTTTGTTGGGGATGTACAGTGGGGAGTGTGGAACTGATGAAGTTACTCCCCAGTTTCTCACTCCAGGTTCAATGGTGTCAATGCGGGTCGGTATGGACTTGTTAGGCCGAAGGTTTACTTGACATCACAAACTTTCGGAGCCTGTTGGACTATAACCTGATGTCGTGTGACTTCTGACCTTGTCCACCCCAGTCCAACACTGACGCCTCCACATCATCTCCTGTTTTAAGAAACTCTTAAAAGCTTACCTATTTAACCAAGATTTTGATCATCTGTCCCAATATCTTGGAGCAGTGTCAAATTTTTTCTGATGACTTATCATTAATTTGGCGAAATCAGCAAAGAGGTGCTGGGCTTCCTGGAGTCAATGAATTAGATTGCTTCCAATCCAAGCCGATTTCCACCTATCCCACTCCTTCTCCTCCTGTCTTTCCACTAGGATCTGGTTATTGCAGAGTAACTGGTCCCTGTTATCTCAGTAGTCTGGCCAGTTTCCTGTTGTGAGCTAAAGTTCTGGTTCTTAACTGTTACTTTAATAAAGTCTTTTCAGCATGGGAATAGGCCACTCAGCCCATAGGCCATTCATATTTACCCTCCACAACAGCAGAATCCAAATCCCTCACACCCTTTGTCCCTGTGCCTTCTTTCTATCATCAGTGTAACCTCAGTTTATGTGTTTCTATCATCAGTGTAACCTCAGTTTATGTGTTTACATGCTCCCTGCTTTAATCATCAAGAACATAAATACATCTCCAGTGCCTCAATCTTTGACATCAAAGTTTTGGGGCTGCAGACGTGGAATTATGGGTAGAGCCAGTCTTGTCTTTACCTGATATTTATGTATTAATGAGTACAGTGTGGGTTATTCAATAATAATTTCTGAAGACTGATTTCTCCTGCCCAAGTGCCTTACCAAGATGTCAGCTGAAATGAGCCAGTTCAGCACAAGTCTTTGAATTTCATGCCAGGTTTGGTGAACCATTCTGTAGGTCAGTACTGGAGCAGCTATATTCAGAGTGTCTCTGGAGAAAGTTACTCTCTAATCATGTTTGTTCAGCAGAGAGGTTATTGCTAAATGAGTTGGGTGAAGGTTATTATCCATTCCTCTTGGGTCTCAATCTGTCCTGAACCAAGCACCAAGATACAATTCAGAGGCTGTACATTGTTCTAAAGGAGTCAGAAGAAGGAAATTAGGGAAGGTCTTTCCATCCAAGGTGGCTCTTCTTGCAGATGCCCAGAAAGTCAATACTAGCCTCGTGCTCACCATAATGGGCAGAAGAGCTGATGCCAAAAAGACTGCAGTCAAATGTACAAAGAATCATCTTCACCCAGACTTATCCCGGGATTTGTGGAAGATTGTAAATGACAATCATAGTATTTTTAAAACATAATGAATGCAGATGAGATGTTAATTTATTTATTGCTGTTACCAAAATCAGACAAGTCCCATATTATGTGAAAAGCCCTCTTGTATTAACTTTGCCCCCTGATGTGATTTAAATGAGAGACTTATTATGTTGATATTTTCTTGTGTTTTATCTATTTTGAATCTGTAATCGGTTTTATTGTACAATTGATAGTTTACAGCTCTCTCCTGTTGATAATATTTGGTAAAACTTTCCTTGACTTGCCTATCTTCACACAGTTTCATCCTGGAATTTAAACCATTTCAAAGATCATGGGAAAGATATAATGTAGTTTAATGAAAATGTTCATGTACACTTCCAAGCACATTAAGTTGTACTAAAGCTTCTAGAATTAACTTTTCAATTTGAGTTTTTGTTTATTGCCATGTTCCTGTGAGAGTTTGTACAATCTGAGTTTCAATCTCATCAAAGCAAAAGGGAAAAAGTGAGGGGTCCAAGTGCATAATTAGAGACCTCCCTAATGCTTACTCCATCTATTGCCCCCTCAAAGGGTTTCAGTTTTGTTAGCCCCCTTGAGTGACTACACAATGGGGAAGGCAGTGGTGTAGTGATAATGCTGCTGAACCAGCACTCCAGACACCCAGGTTAGTGTTCCGGCCACATGGGTTCACATCCTACCACAGCAGATGGTGCAATTTGAATTTTAAAAAATCTGGAATTAAACATAGTTTAATGGTGACCATTTTTACAAAGAACTGCAGACGGTGAAAATCTAGGATAGAAATTGGTGGAGAAGCTCAGTAGGTACCTATGGAAAGAAAGCAGAGTCAATGTTAAGCCAAAACGTTAACTTAGCTTTTGTCTCCATGGATGCTGCTAGACTTGCTGAGTTTCTCCTGCAATTTCTGTCTTTGTTTCAGGTGACTGTTTAACTGCTGTAGATTGCCATAAAGCCAAGATGCCAGTGTTGGATTGGGGTGGACAAAGTCAAAAATCACACGACACCTATTGGAGTATAACCCAGTGTTGCGTGATTTTTGAGATTGTCATAAAAACCCATCTGGTTCACTAATGCCTTGAGGGAAGAATGCCTACTGTTCTCGCCTTCCATGGCCTACATGTGACTCCTCTGGGCAATCACTGATGAGCAATACATGTTGGCCAGCTAATGACATCCACATCACCATAATGAACGCAAGTCTGGTTTTTGGGATAGTTCAGACACAATAAATGATGTGAAATGTTTTTTATTTGATGCTCTGCCACAGCTGGATCTTTCTGAAAACAAAATGGGCCCCTTAAAAGATATGTTGCCCAGGTAATCAGTTAGATATCTCCTTTGGAGCTCCATAGCAACATATATGTACAGTCGGTTCTGCTACAATGCATGTTTCTTCAACGTGGATTGTTATTGGCATGATAAAAGAATTTAGACCATTATTTGTAGAATGTAAACTTTCCTTACCTGTATTGGCTATAACGCGATTCTGGGCCCGTTAGTTTAAATGGTGTGGCAATTGCGTGATTTTATTATAATGTGAGATCACACGAGAACAGAGCCATCACGTTATATCAGAATCGACTGTATCCGAAAAGATCAAAGAGAAAAATAATTGTTTTCTCAGTGCTTCACATAGAGAATAAGTAAAGATATTACAGGCAGCACAGTTGCTCAATGGTTAGCAATGCTACCTCTCAGCACCAGAGATTTGGGTTCGATTCTACCCTCTTCCCATGTCTGCATGGGGATCCCCCCCACAGTCCAAACGTGCAGTTTAGATGGATTAGCTGTGGGAAGTGCAGGGTTACAGGGATAGGTTGTGGGGGTGGGTCTTGGTGGGATGCTGTTCGGAGGGGTCAGTATGGACTTGATTGGCCAAATGGCTTGCTTCAACACTGTAGGGATTCTATCATTTACAGAGCACCTTCCACATCCTCAGAATGTTGGAATGCATCTTATAGTCAAATGCGATACTCTTGAGGTGCAGTCAATCTTGCCATATGGGAATCACAGTAGCCAGTTTATGTACAGTACGGTCCCACAGATAGCAATATATCCATGATATGTGTATCAATGTGTATCAATGACATTAAACAAGTACACTAGAGAGAGCTCTCCTGCTCCTCCTCATAGTGAAATGGGATCCTTGGGCCTGTACTCAAGGTGATAAACAGGACCTGGATTTGTGTTTCATAGAGACAATCCTCTGGCAATGCTGTAATCTCTATCTGAATTGCTGTGCTCTTATCTCTGGAGGAGAACTTGAACCCAGAATCTTGTGACTTAGAAGCCAACGTTCAGCTGCACCCTCGGCGGTTCCACAAGTTTCAACGACTTTATTTTCACAGCCGTTCTCTTTGAATTGGCTAAAGTGGTGACTCCCACTGACCAATGGTGATCTCACAGGCAAGTCTGTGCCTATCCTCAGCTGAACTCCATGCTTCCCAGCACAGGGTGTGTGCAGAAGTGAGATTTCTGGCAAACTACCTCTAGCTAGAACTGAGGCACAGTCATATGGTTTGTAAGGTCATGTAAGGAGATTGATAAAGGTGACTCAGTGCTGATTTAAAAATCATAATTACAATTTTCCATAACTGTTCAATTTTGAATAGATGTATCTTTTGTATATTACACACGAGTGCATATGTCCAACACTTTAGATCTCCCATACTCCTCTCTCCAGAGTTTCACAGAAGTCAGACTTTTACAGAAAAACCCCTGCTATAAATAAAATTTGTCATCTTTCTGTTATTAGTTTCTCAAGGGAGGAGTTGCTGAAACAGTGAGCCTGGTATGTCCTACTGAATGACTCACAACACAACCATCTGGCCGACATCAGTGTAATAGCTAAAACGGCAACTTCCAAGCAGAGTAAAATGTTTACCTGAGTAACAATAGTCAAAAAATGCTAAAACCATAGAATCCCTACAGTATAGAAGCAGGCCATTGGCCCATCAAGTCCACACTGACCCTCTGAACAGCATCTCACCCAGACCCACACTTCTATTCTATCCCCATAACCCTGTATTTCCCATGGCTAACTCACCTGACCTGTACATCTTTGGACTGTGGGAGGAAACCGGAACATCAGGAGGAAGCCCACGCAGACACGGGGAGAATGTGCAAACTCCACACAGACAGTCACCTAGGCTGGAATGGAGCCCAGGTCCCTGGCGCTGTCAGGTAGTAGTGCTAACCAATGAGCCATTGTGCTGTCTCAAAAGGTCAAGATAATGTAGTGTTGTTTAGATGATCAGGACCCAGCTAATTGTAAAAATTGGATCAGAAATTCCATGGTGCAGGGATTTCAGACTATATTTTTACTTCAGGTCTGAAGTAAATCTTCTGATGAAGATTATCTCGACTCGAAACATTAGCTTGTTTTCTATCCATGGATGCTGCCTGACCTACTATGGTCTACAACATTTTTTATTTTCAGTTCACATTTTTATAAAGGTGGACATTAGCTGAATTAGTGACAGACTTGAATCCAAAAATGAAGCCTCCATTTCCAACAGAAGCTGGTTTCATCAAGTCAGAGGGTTCAGGTGTGGTTACCGAGGGCCTTGTAGTTTCAGTGCTGACATCAACTGGAACCCATTTTTATTGGAGCAGACACCTTTTCCCACAGTGGGTGACATCGCGATTGTTCAGAGTGAATATGACTGTCTCTAAGGTTGTGTGGAGCTGACAATCAAACAATTTAAATCCACTGCCCTTTAAATTCTTTCACAAAGCAGTCTGCCATGGTCCTTGCAATTTCAATTACTTTTTCTTTGACAAAAGTCTGAAGGACTATTTGGATGTTATGACCTCAGCTTGGCTGCTTCCACTGTTAGCAAAGTGGGTGTGGTGGACAGGAGTCTATAAGTTCACAGTTTGATTGATCGCTCCAATTGATTACAAAGGGAATATCCGTCTTTAATTTGGGATATTGAATACAAATATTAATTGTTTTTAATAAGGGATTAAGTATTTGAGATTTAAACGTATCATGCATGCTTTTATTAATGAGACGTAATTAAATATCATTATATCTGTACTGGATAATTAGAATCTTGTTTCACTTTATCTTAGCATGGCTACTGGAGTCTGTCTATAGGCATTTTTGGATGAGTTGGTATAGATGATGTCAGGGCAGAGTGTTGGGGCCATAGGCAGGTATGTGTTGCCACTGTGTTGGATTGAGCATTAAGAAGTGATGGGAGGTTGGTCGAGGGGGCACAGATTGTCTTGGGGGTGATCAGAGAATTGGTGTTGGAGGAGGACATAATGATGAGGGATGGGGAAGTGTAGAGTAAAGGACTGTGAGGGTTAGAAGGCCTTACTGTCTTTCAATTGTAACTGGGATGAAGTCTTGGCACGGGACAGCCACTATAGCTGAACCTGCTGTTTCTGGGGACTGTAGACTGAGGGCAGAGTAAAACTCCAGCAAGTTAGACCAGTTCCTCCAAGAGTCAGGAAATTTCCAGACTCTGCACCTCATGCAGAAGCGGAAATTCCAGCCTGGAGGTTGGAGAGGAGTCCTAGGACTGAAATGTTTTGGTCTGAGATTATTTGGGACTCCAAAGTCAATTCTCCTCCCATTTTTCCAAATCAAGAACTTCTACTATGGAACTAACCAGGCAGGTGTCAATGTTACCGTCAAATAAAGAAGGGGGTAGGTTCACTCAGTTGGCTGGACGGCTGGCACGTGGCTCAGCATAACATCAATATCCTGAGGTTCAATCCACTCTGGTTGAGTTGAACTTGGCGCCTGCCTCTTGGTCTGTTCTGTAACAAGATCATGGTTTGACAACCCTTGAAACATTAAGTGTGCTACCTCGTGAAAAGAAGGGAAATTCCTTCATGAAAACATGATCATTAAAACTACAACACAACTGTTACCAGTTTAGGATGGAGGCCAGAAAACTTCACATCAGAGACCAGCTTCCTAGGTAGGAGAGCTAGCTATGCCTGGCTAGGCAGCCACCTGAATGTAGCCCACCCCCAGAGAAAGGGGAGACTGTATCCCCAGAAGCTGGTGAGGTGTGTGAGCTGGAGGAGACAATGGAGTGGGCCTTTGGAGGCTAATTGAGCTTCTTCTATATTTCCAATATTCCTGAGGCTGAGAGAGGAATACAGTTCTTACTTGAAGGGTGGAGTTTACTGTTTCTCTTTCATTAAGAATTCAAGTCCAATTGCAATTTAGTTTCTGAACTCAAATTTGATATACCAGACGCTCACAGTACAGCACTTCTTTCAATTTGAAAAGAGAATTAAGGATGCATTAACTGGATCACATTGCAATTATTTTTTATTTTGTTTTGGTGTTTTCATAAGATTGCATCTTGTTCATGAAAACAGATCAGAGTCTGCAGAGTTCAGCATTTTTAAAAAGTAAAGTTAAAAATCACACAACACCAGGTTATAGTCCAACAGGTTTATTAGGAAGCACTAGCTTTCGGAGTGCTGCTCCTTCATCAGGTGGTTGTGGAGCATAAGATTGTAAGACACAGAATTTATAGCAAAAGTTTACAGTATGATGTAACTGAAATTATATATTGAAAAAGACCCAGATTGTTTGTTAAGTCTCTCATCTTTTAGAATGACCGTGTTCGTTTCAGTTCTTTTATATGTAAATCACAATTTTTTTAAAAAAGAGTTACATTCTCAAGTGAACTTTAACAATTGGTGTCATGTCGGCCCAGATAAGGTATTGAAGGTGTTAGCTCCCTGTGAGGCTGTCTGTGCCACAATGGTCAAACTGATTCTAATCTAAAAAACTGATTTACAGAATCTTACATGGATTCATGCAGTGTTTGAGCAAAGTAAAATGTAATTCTGCAAGTTTAAAAAACAAAGTGATATTAAACTCTGTGTAAAGCTGCCAGAAGTTGCGGTAACTCATTTTCAGATCTAATCTGAACCAGGCATCTTTGCAAATTGAGCCAAGTCACGTGGGGCACATATTGTCACACAGAGTGCCTCACTGTACACAAATGCCCACAATGTTCTCGAAACCACAATCAGGCCAGCAGACAGACTCCATCAGGATTACATTTGTGATTCAGGATATCCTCATCACTTCCACAAATTGAAGAATATTATTCAATAAATAAAGTGGAAGGCCAAAGATTTAATTAAATTCAGACTCTAACATGAAGCCGTAACGTCGATCTTGAGTTTTGTGAATCTTTTTGTTGTGAGGTCAGCAAGGAACAGAAAGAAATGAAAATACAAAGAACTACTATGTTTTCCTTTCAACACAATCCGATAGTTATTATTAAAGCATTCACATGCTTGATATATAAAAAAGATACCAATAGTTTTCTAACACAATCTCTATTTGGGGCATTCAGAGTGCTTTTCAATCAATGGATAATTTCTGAGCTGTAGTTATTAAAGCAAATGCTGACACTTATTTCTATGAAGATCAGCTTTGGTTAGATTCATTGCCACCAACATTCTTCTGAGACTGCTCTGTGGGGCTTCCTTATATTAGGCAGCAAAGGGTTACTCACTAAGTCTTCGGTAGAAGACTCATATACTTGAGTTACAAAAAGTAGTTTATTACATAATAGTACCTTAACTTAGCTTATGACTGGTTAACTTCATAAATACTAGGTGAGAGACAGGATTACCTCCTCAGTGGTAGTAACTAGGCCTATGCTACTTGCTGTAGACTGTAGAATTGATGAACAACTTCCAATTCCTCCCATAAACTGTCATTTATATCTCAGTGGACAAAGATATTCCGAAGCTTTCAAATTAACCATTTCAGGCCAGCAAACTTTTATAGCACCTCTCCCTCTCCCCAAACCTTTCTCTCCTTATATAGTCCATTCCTGCTTCAGTACCAACTGATGAAGGAGCAGTGCTCCGAAAGCTAGTGTGCTTCCAATTAAACCTGTTGGACTATAACCTGGTGTTGTGTGATTTTTTACTTTGCTTCTGTAAGGCTATCAAGTTTACCACACTCCCTTCTTTCCCCTCAAGCCTCTAACTTCACAAATGTAATTGATCTAGAGATTTAATAATTCTTCCAACTGCCTCTTTGACTCGGAGGATTGGTGTGGTGCTGGTTTGAGGATTGTTGATTTGAATTTAGATCCTGAATTAGAATGATTGATTGTTCCCATGATGTTCTCATTAGTTTTCCCACCGCAATAGGACTGGGCCAAGGTTGCACAGTGATACACCGTTTCTGTAAATTCTCCATGCAGTTGATGAGATATGAATGTTTGTGATCCATCAATTGTTGTATCCAATCAATTCGGATCTTTTATCAAGACTTATTGCCAGAGGACCCAACTTGGAAACTCCTCAGTGTGGTGACATTTATTGTAGTTAGTAGATTGCTCTGTCAATAATGCTGTTCTTTACAGAAAGTATTCTTACTGTCTGTGGGACTCATCTGTAGATAAGGAGCTGAGTTTTTAGCTTTCCCCCCTTGAATAATTCAGATGGCATGGTGTGGAATGGAGTGGAATGGCCTGATCATTCAGCAAAGCTGAGTGTGTTCTTTTTCAAGAGGAATTTAACAGATTGGAGCCTTCAGTCAGTTGCTGCATTTGGCTGGGATATTGCGGCGAGCTGGTTACATGTTGGAATCAGGAAATCACTGCAATCTGCTCATTAATAAGCTGTGGTGCGTTTTCAAGCACGATCAAATTGGGGATGCCGTCAGTAGCAAATAATTCATGTAGGACCCTGCACAACTGCACCAGCAGCCGTGATGGTACAGAATGTCTGTACCTCAATTCAGTGTGAGATATAACTAGCAGCAATGAGACTAGAGCGTTCATGAACATAAACAGGTCAGTTCCCATGTAGGGAGCTCATCAGAATGAATGGCTCTCTGCTTTTCAATCTGTGTATAATGGATGGTTCACTATCAGCTGTTTTTGAGATCACTGTCCACCATGTAGAAGCCCAAACTCTGTCTCTGTGTCTGATATAATACCTAAATGTTCATGATGGCACTTATCAAACACCTCAGCTCTCAGTAAATGCCTAGTGAGTCACTGAATCCAAGAGTTATCTCTAATGGTGAAATATTGTTGATATTCAAAGCAGGTCTTCATAGTCCAGCCATTGTGGGGTTTTCTCTGGCCATCATTTGACACAATATCAATGGATGTTGATGTACTTTGAATAATTTGATTAAGTCTATTTTATGTTACTGGACACTGGCCCTACTGTGGATTTATGTTTATAAATTATATTCACAACAAAGTCTCATCAGGCATTGTAATTCTGTCCACAGTCACTCTGAAGACAGCATCCTCTTATGCTTGAAGCTTCTCTTGTACGTGTTTGGTTTGTGTCTCACAGGCACACTTCATAAAGGAGGCATCTGCCAACTCTTTCTCATCCAAGGAGACCAATAGTTTATGGTCAGCCTCTCATTATGACCAGGTTTTTTTTGAAAACCCATGCAGTCAATTGGAACTTTTTAAAAATATATCATTTTTAACATATAGTTATTGCTAGTTAATTAGTTATTTAGTTTGAAATGAAAAGGAGCCAATTCTATGACTTTCTTGAGTGACAAAGAGCAAAATTTTAGGAACCGAAAAATACGTGGAATACGACAACAAAGATACACATGAAGCAAATCTTTGAGCTGACAAAGAAGATGGGAGAAACAAGGGGTATCGAGTTCAGACCAGCAAGGAAAAGGCAAGTTGCAGTTTACAGATTTTTTTTGAAATCTTTACGTTACAAGAGTGAGACCTGAGACCTAAATGCTTCAGCTATGCCTCTGCTTCCTCCGTAGTGGGGAAGCTTACAGATTCCCTGATAAAGGGTCACTGGATCCAAAACATTAACTCTGCTTTCTCTGCACAGATACTGCCAGGCCTCCTGAGGTTCTCCAGTAATTTGTGTTTCCACATCAGATACCCTTTATTTCTTGTCACCGGCGATTTTTTCCACATCATTTGTATCTTTTACTGGCACAGGTTTGCTAAGATTGAGAGAGAGAGAGGAACTTTTTGCATCCTTGCTGCATTCAGTCCATATTGTTTTCTCTCTTCCTTGCTGCTCAAACTATAGCTCATTTGCATATTTCAAATCTAGTTCCATTTCCTTTTCCAAACTGAACACTCCACAGGTAAACTCCCATTTCCAAAATGCAAAGTTATTATTTAAGTGTGAGGAAAATAAGAAATGCAAATATCTTGACACCTCACTGAGTTCAGTGCCTTTTAACTAATTGACAAATTCTGATGCAGCAGGTTTTATTTTTCCATAGGAACTGCCTCAGCTTGTCAGATGATCACAGCAGCTATTCTATGTCAGCAGTATTCTTTTTTTTTAAAACCATATTTAATCCATGGAAGTTTCAGATATTGAAACCTGTAGGTGTTTGCATATTGTGTACATCCTGAGGCACATATTCCAGTCATCTCAATATGTATTAATATGTTTCCATATCACCCCATCTAACTCTTGCAATACCTTGGCTGTGGGTATACTGACAGTGGTTTACTGACAGTGGTGTAGTGGACATGGAAATTGGATGACTTCTGAGGTAAGGGCAGTCCCAAACTGCAGTCTGTTTAAACAATATCTCCCATAATAAATATGATGAGCATTCTCAATTGCTCATTTAATGCTGAACTGTCAGCACCCACTTTTGGCATCAAGTTTGGTAGAAATTCTACTTTCAGACAATTTGGATAGACTCTTGTCGACAACAGGCATAAGATAGATTTCCCTAGCGACTGCCTTGTGTGACGTTAACACATTCCAAGTGGACCCATTAGATTTGGGATAGTAACCATCCTTGAGCACCACTCTGTTTGCTTTCTATCTTGTGAAAGGACATACTTTAATTATTTTGGAACCTGATTCATTACAGTGTAAGAAGTTTGCCTGGATGTGTGGAAAGATAAGGCTTGGTGTCTTCTCTTTGTGTGGTGCTGTATTCTGCAGAGTTTCCCCAACCTTGTGAACAAGTCAGGCTTTCCTTCTCAAGATTACTTTTCTCTCTCTGTTATTTAACTGCCGTTCTGGGAAAGTAGTTGAAAAGAAAACGTTCTTTCTTGTTCAGATGTGAAGTCTTCTTTGTGATCAAGTAAATATTTAATCATGAATGGATGATCTTTAATCTGAAGAATTTTTGAATATTCCTTGATATTCAACTTTTGTTTGGTCCCCCACCTGTGTAACATCAGATCAGCAGATTTTGTAGAATTATGTTTCCAAAGGAGATATTAAATAATACCTCTGCTCCTGAGGAGGATGTCTGTTAACATTTGAGCTCAGAAGCTTCTGTAGAAAAGTCATTGAACTCAAAATGTTAACTCTGTTTCTCGCTCCATAAATGCTGCCAGACCTACTGAGTTTCTCCAGCAATCTCTGTTTCTGTTTCTTGTGTTGGAGCTTGATGTTGATATTAATTGTGTGTTATTATTTAATCCACATCTTGGGCAGTGACTTCTAGCTTCCAAAGGTTTGCATTGATTTCTGATGTGATGAGGTGAAAGTGAGGGCTGCAGATGCTGGAGATCAGAGCTGAAAAATGTGTTGCTGGAAAAGCACAGCAGGTCAAGCAGCATCCAGGGAACAGGAGAATCGACGTTTCGGGCATAAGCCCTTCTTCAGTTTCTGATGTGATTGTTTTGAATGTTTAATTTTGTAAAGATGTGGAGGTGCTGATGTTGGACTGGGTGGACAAAGTCAGAAGTCATGCGACGCCAGTGATTTCAAATCACAAGTGATTTCAAGTAAACCTGTTGGACCATAACCCGATGTCATTTGACATCTGATTTAAATTTTTAAGGTTGATAGGTTGTGACGGTCTTCTGGAGGAAATTTGCCATTCCGTTCCTCAGAGTTTTCTGTGTTGCTTCCAAATTCCAGCTTCTAATAAAATCTGGAAAGCCTTTCCAGTATGAGATCTTTGCTCAATTATTAAAAAAATCTAAAATATCAACAATAATTCTGTCTCTAAGTAGGACTGAAATGATGCTCCATATTCACAAGATTCAACAATGTGTAGAGATTATTGATGAAGTTGTCAATTGTTATCCTGGAAACTATATTATTTTATGGATCTTATTCTTGCTATAATACAATTGATTCTTAAAGCAAATCGTTGTTAAGTGCTTTTTTAAGACATCATCAAATGTATCACTATCTTCTTTAACATATTGTTAGTTAATTACATGGTCTGTCAATGGTCCGGCAGATTAAATCAGTGTTAAAGTTTTCGGCTTGTATTTGGTGTGTAGACCAGAATCAGTTCTATATCTCATTAATTGTTTCTTCTGTGGAGACCAATTCAACTCTGTATGAAGTATCTGTAACGCTGAATCTGTCTGCAGGTGTAATTATTTTCTCCATTTCTTTGTCAAAATTGAATTGCTCATTTGAAGTGTGTTTAAAGTCTGCTGTATATTCAGCTTTTCATCTTTATGTTTGAATTGTGTTTTCAATTCATTTCCTATAAAACTTAACGAAGAATTTCCAGCTTTAAGAGTTATTTCGAAATTATAATTCAATTTTAATTGCGAGTAAAGAAGGATACAATCTTCAAATAAAGCTGGAAATTGTGATTGGTTGTCATATCTATTCTTAAGTTTCTTTCTTCAACACTTTTAAAAGAAACTTTGTTTTCTTAAATTACAAAAACATTTTAATCTGTGCATTGTAGAGATATTTCTACAATAAAGTTTTAAACTACTGTTGAAGCATTGTAACTCTTAAATCCTTTCATAAATAAATCTTTATTTTGCCAATATAACCATTTAAGATGACAATTAAGTGTTAATTTGTCACTCTCCATCAGCCATGATCGAATGGCAGAGCAGACTCAATGGGCGAATGGCCTAATTCTGATCCTATATCTAATGGCCTTCCTCTTGGTGAGTTTCATAACTTTATTGGCAAGATGGAGAATTTGAGATATTGTTTTTTCTTCCCCAGCTCGTCACCCTTCCTTAACTGTAAATAGGTACAAATTTCATGTTTTTACATTTTTAAATAATTTTGGTTGCACAACAAAAATAGTTTCCACTTGAATGTTTTTTTGTAAAATAAAGTTTTTTGCATTTGAATTTCCTGCTCTAATCTGATTCACTACAATAGCTGGTTTAAAGAATTTCTTAATGAATAACCTGTTTTAGAATAATATTTCTGCAGTTTAAAATGGCAATGTTAACAATTAAAAAGATGCTCATTAATAAAAGTAATCATTCATGTCTTCTTTTAGCTTCCCAACCGAAGGTTCTGCCATAAGGGGATACATTTGCTTCTGAAATCTGATATTAAATACTCTCTCCCAGATTCCACTTGGGACTTTCTCCTTGTGGCTTCACAATAAGACTTTCTGGCCCTCACAAGTTTTTGAATTTTTTTTCTCCTGCTCTGGCTGATTTAGGAACATGGGAACAGGAATAGGCCATTCGGCCCCTTGAACATGTTCCACTGTTCAATGAAATCATGGTTGATCGGTGACCTAACTCCGCAGTGCTGCCTTCGGCCCGTATTCCTTGCCTATACCTTTGCTGAACAAAAATTTATCTATCTCAGATTCAAAATCAACAACGGATCCAGAAACCACTGTCATTTGTGGAAGACAGTCCCAAGCCTCTGAAGAAATTCTGACTGCAGCCAAAGTTTCTGCAGCTGAGCTGCTGACCGCTGGTCTGACCCATCAGCTGCTGAACTCTGGAAATGAAACTCTCGTTTTTAGTCAGTTTGTTTTTTTACCCCTTCTCTACTCAGATAGCTGTGGAGTCTCTCCAATACTGGGGTTTCCTTGGGTAGCAGCAGGTCACCATTAGACGCTACATTGGATGGAATATCCACAATTGACATCTCATTCAGGCAGGAACTTCTCTGAGTGCCGCCACGGACCCCTCTCCTAAAACAAAAACAGAAGTTGCTGGAGAAACTCAGCAGGTCTGGCAGCACATGTTAATGTTGACTGCATCAATCTTTCTTCTAATACCAGTCTGCAGAGTTTACCACTATTAAATGGCATGGGAATAGCCACAAATGGATCTTCAACAGAAGAGGTACATGCTTAGAGTCAGAAAAATGTTCAGCACCGAAAAAGACACCTTGGTCCAACTTGTCCATGCCGACCAGATATCCTAAATTAATTGAGTCCCATTTGCCAGCACTTGGCCCATTTCCCTATAAACCCTTCTAATTCATATACCATCCAGATGCCTTTTAAATTTTGTAATTGTACCAGCCTCCACCACTTCCTCATTCCATATTCGCACCGTCCTTGAATAATTTCTGAATTATTTCAAGTTTCATAACATCCTTCCTCAAGGAGAAAGACTAGAATTGCACATAATATTAAAAAAGTGGCCTAACCAATGTCCTGTACAGCTGCAACATGACCTCCCAACTCCTATACTCAATGCTCTGACCAATAAAAAAAATTATACTAAACGCCTTTTTCAATATCCTGTATACCTGTGACTCTACTTTCAAGGAACCATGAACCTGCACTCCAAGGTCTGTTTGTACAGTAACACATGCCAGGACCTTACCATTAGGTGTGTAGGTCCTGCCCTGATTTGCCTTTCCAAAATGCAACACCCCACATTTATCTAAACTAAATTTCATCTGCCACTCCTTGGCCCATCTGATCAAGTTCCCGTTGTATGCTGAGGTATCCTTCTTCACTGTCCACTACACCTTCAATTTTGGTGTCATACAGCCATAGAGTAATAGAGATGTACAGCACATTGTCTGTGGTGTATTACCCTTCTTGAAAAGAGGAACAACATTCGCCTCCTTCCAATCCTCTGGTACAACTCCTGTGGAGAGTGAGGAAGCAAAGATCTTCGCCAGCGGTTTAGCAACCTCCTTTCTTGCTTCCCAGAGTAGCCTTGGATAAATCTGGTCTGGCTCTGGGGACTTATCAACCTTAATGTTTGCCAAAGGGTAATAGGGAAATCCCTGGCAATTATAGACCAGTCAGTCTTACATCTGTGGTCAGCAAGGTTTTGGAAAGAATTCTGAGGGATAGGATTTATGACTGATTGAAAAAGTATAGCGTGATTAAAGGCAGTCAGCATGGCTTTGTGAGGGGTAGGTCATGCCTAATTAATCTTATTGAGTTCTTCGAGGAGATGACAAGACAGGTCAATGAAGATCAAGCAGTAAATGTGGCGTATCTGGACTTCATCAAGGCATTTGATAAGGTTCCCCACGGTATGTTCAGGAGGTATGGGATACAGGGAGATTTGGCTATCTTGATTCAGAATTGGCTGGCTGACAGAAGGCAGAGAGTGGTTGTAGATGAAAAGTATTCTGCCTGGAGGACAGTGTTGAGTGGGGTCCCATAGGGCTCTGTTCTTGGGCCTCTGCTCTTTGTAGTTTTTATAAATTACTTGGATGAGGAGGTTGAAGGGTGGGTTAGTAAATTTGCAGATGACACAAAGTTTGGAGGTGTCATTGATAGTATCGAGGGCTATTGCAGGCTGCAGCCTAACATAGACAGGATGCAGAGTTGGGCTGAGAAATGGCAGATGGAGTTCAATCTGGATAAATGCGAAGTGATACATTTTGGAAGGTCGAACTCGAATGATGAATATAGGATTAAAGACAGGATTCTCGGTAGTGTGGAGGAACAGAGGGATCTGGGTGTGCAAGTACATAGATCCCTCAAAGTTGCCACCCAAGTGGATAGGTTTGTTAAGGAAGCATATGGTGTTTTGGCTTTCATTAACAGGGGGATAGAGTTTAAGAGCCGTGAGGTTTTGCTGCAGCTCTACAAGTCCCTGATGAGACCACACTTGGAATATTGTGTCCAGTTCTGGTCGCCCTACTATAGGAAAGATACAGAGGCTTTGGAGAGGGTGTAAAGAAGGTTTACCAGGATGCTGCCTGGATTGGAGGGCGTGTCTTATGAAGAAAGGTTGACTAAGCTCGGACTCTTCTCGCTGGAGAGGAGGAAGAGAGGTGACCTGATCGAGGTATACAAGGTAATGAGAGGATTAGATAGAGTCAATAGCCAGAGACATTTCCCCAGGGCAGGATTGACTGGTACGAGGGGTCATAGTTTTAAGATATTAGGAGAAAGGTATAGAGGAGATGTCAGAGGAAGGTTCTTTACACAGAGAGTTGTGAATGCATGGGATGTGTTGCCAGCTGTGGTGGTGGAAGCAGAGTCATTAGGGTCATTTAAGTGTCTGCTAGACATGCACATAAATAGCAGTGGATTGAGGGATGTGTAGATTAAGTTATTTTGTTTTACATTAAGATTAATCCTCGGCACAACGTCATAGGCCGAAGGGTTTGTTCTGTGTTGTACTTTTCTATGATCTATGATTTATGAAAAAGACCTGGATTGTTTGTTAAGTCTCTCATCTTTTAGAATGACTAAGGGAGGTTGGTTTCAGTTCTTTCATGTGTAAATTGAAAAACCTTTTTAAAACTCAGGCAGACCCTCTCTTATATGCTCACACACACACTCCCACACTCTCACACGCACCTTCTCACAGACGTATAGTCTTTTACACTCACACTCACACACATACACATAGTCTCTCACAGACACTCATAACCCCCATGCATCCCCCACACACATGCACACACATAGACATAATAGTTTGTGGGGTGAGTTTGTACTTGCAAAATTACATTTTACTTTGCTCAAAAACTACATGAATCCATATAAGATTGTGTAAATCTGTTTTTAGATTAGCATTAGTCTGATTATTGTGGCACAGACAGCCTCACACAGGGCAGCTCACACCTTCAGTGCATTATCTAGGCCGACATGACACCAATTGTTACAGTTCACTTGAGAATGTAACCTTTAAAAAAGTCTTGCGATTTACATATGAAAGAACTGAAACCAATATGGTAATTCTAAAAGATGGGAAACTGAACAAACAATCCAGATCTTTTTCAATATATAATTTCAGTTACATCACACTGTAGAATTTTGCTATAAATTCCGTGTCTTACAATCGTATAGTCCACATTCACATGGAACAGTACTAGAATGTCCGGAAGATTATGGGATCTATCCCTGCAGCTCTAAGACGGGTCATCGCACTGATACACAGTTGAGTCTAGTTGAGTGTTTTAGAGCAGTAAAAACTAATCTGATGTAACTTGATGTAACTGATCACAAAATGCTTTTTAAATGACTTGAAAGTTTTGAAAGTGACTTTGGACTGTGGCTTCAAAGAAAGGTGAGAATGGAACAGAGAAGGAGGTCAACAATACTGAGAGTTCAGAAACAATGAGTTAAAAAGTGAAGAGTTGGATTGAAACAGTAACTGGGGCAGAATCCTCTGCTGGGAGGAATGGCAGGCAATGGGCCTTAACCGGGCAAGAGTTAAAAACTTGGAATCTCAATGACAGTGTAAACTTTGGCAATTAATTTCTCTGACATTAAACTGTGGATTGACCTTTCTAACTGCAGGTGGCAGGAAATCTCAGCATGAATTTCAAACAGCAACTTGTCCACATTAAGTGTTTACTCCCAATTAACCTAGATCCAATCAAGAAATACATTCCTTCAAATGCTCAGCTGGATATAAGAAGCAGTAGCCAGCCAGCTTTACCGTTTCCATCACCTTGAAGCAAAATGACTTCTCCTTTGTCCATCTAGTGATGTAGTTTTAAGTACGCAAATGATTAACCTACATGGTAAGATCTCAGAGTGGAAGAGAGGCCGTGTGGAGGGGAGGCTAATGGAGGAGAGGCATGTGGAGGGGAGGCGATGTGGAAGGGAGGTGTGTGGAGGGGAGGCCATGTGGAGGGGAGGCCGTGTGGAGGGGAGGCGATGTGGAGGGGAGGCATTTGGAGGGGAGGTTCTGTGGAGGGGAGGCATGTGGAGGGG